>NW_023397236.1:5000-12500 GCF_011125445.2 Fundulus heteroclitus | reverse complement strand
GGACAAGACCCAGGACAGGCTGCTGCTGCTGGGACATCCATGCAGCATGTGGAGGGGAGAAGAAGCAGGGAAGAATGATGTGGAGAGCATGCCCACGATGGGGCCTCTTTCCTGGGTAAAACTGCACCCTGATGTAAAGATTCTGCACCCTTATGTCAAAAAACGGGGCCTGTCCCCTAAGATGGGTTAGGCGATTTGGCCCCTTTTACCCAAATGTCATATGTTAAATGCGATGAATTGTCATGAACTGCACCATAATATCAGGGAGACCGAATTTTGACATTTGGGGTAGGTAGGCAGGTAGGTGCAGGGCTGGTGCTGAGAGCTCCTTGCTGTGTGTGAGGTGGAGCAGGCTTCTCAGTGTGTCTCCCCTGCTTCTGGATGCTTAATTGGCTACGCCTGCGGTCACTGACCGTACTCTGGGTCGCCTGAGCCGAACGCAGCTGTAATTACTTACTGTGTTAATTAACATCTGACCGATGAGCAGAGTGAACCGGTGTCCACGCGGACTTTCCCCCTCCACCTTCAACCGACTTACACGGTAAGTTGCCTTTAGTTTGAAGCATAGGGGGGGTCCTTGTGTCGCCATTTTATGCGGGGAAAGGGGGCTCTGTTCCTGGGTTTGGGAAATGAATAAATCTAATGTTATTGTATCCTATTTTTCAGATTCACATATCAACATGACGCCCCCCAAGCAGAGTGTTTGCTGCCCGCTCTGTCATTCTGTATTTACCTATATAGGCAAACACCTAAGGTATAATCACGGCATTAAAAATTCAGACGAGCGGAAGATATTGATCAGGTTCAGTAACGGGAGAATCAATATCAGAAAAATGCCCTGTCCAGTGGATGGCTGCCGTTATGCTAGCACAAGGCTGGACATGCATATGGAGCAAGGTCACCCGGAGATGGATGGGGAGAGGAAGGCCCAGGTGATTAATGGTTTGAAGTACCAGGTAACGGTGAATATGCTGGGAGCCCTGAGCGCCACAAACCCAAGCCCTCCCATGGTGTCACGTTTGCACATGGACCCAAGAGCAAGAGAGGAAGCAGGTCAGCATCATCCAACATCAGGACCCCTTGATGATGATACATCCTGCACCTCCTGCAAAGAGGTCGAGGCAAAGAACCTTCAGCTTATATCAGACTTGGGGCAACTAAGGAAGCAATTGCTTTACCAGCACAGATGGGCAAAAAGGGCAAAAAAGGCAATCAAACGACTGGAGGAGGTGTGTAAAATGTTTATTTAGCAACTTTACCCGGGACCAGAGCACATCTGCTGGGCATGATAGCTCCATAGCTCAGGCCTGGTTGTACCGGCAGAACCAGAAAACTTAACACTGAACCTTTATTTAACAGGACCTCCAAAAGGGATCCACATGCACGGTTCCTGGGGTGGACGTAGATGCCCCGGTGGTCTCTGGATCTACCTCTCCTGATGAGGAGCCACAGAGCATCACCAGACCTAAATCAAAGCAGGAAAGCCGGGACATCCAATGTTTGGTGAAGGCGTACCCCAAATTCCCACTAAACATCTGTAAGTAACATCACTGATTGCTGTATTTTTCTATTAAAAAAATGTGTTGACAACCATGACCCACACGGGGGCGCTGTCAGACAGTAGTCCGAGGATAGTGCCTCGGTTCCGGCTGCAGCAGCGGGATCCCCCCCCTGTTCCTCCCGGAAGTCCGCGGATTTTTTTTAAAACTATTTTCTAAGTGTTTATGGATCCATGCGTGCGCAAGGATGATTTTTAAGGTTTGTATCCGAATATAGGTGCCTCTAACTGGGCCGTGATGAGCGAATTTACCCGTGTTTACCTCCTGGAAGTCCGCGGATTTTTTTTAAAACTATTTTCTAAGTGTTTATGGATCCATGCGTGCGCAAGGATGATTTTTAAGGTTTGTATCCGAATATAGGTGCCTCTAACTGGGCCGTGATGAGCGAATTTACCCGTGTTTACCTCCTGGAAGTCCGCGGATTTTTTTTAAAACTATTTTCTAAGTGTTTATGGATCCATGCGTGCGCAAGGATGATTTTTAAGGTTTGTATCCGAATATAGGTGCCTCTAACTGGGCCGTGATGAGCGAATTTACCCGTGTTTACCTCCTGGAAGTCCGCGGATTTTTTTTAAAACTATTTTCTAAGTGTTTATGGATCCATGCGTGCGCAAGGATGATTTTTAAGGTTTGTATCCGAATATAGGTGCCTCTAACTGGGCCGTGATGAGCGAATTTACCCGTGTTTACCTCCTGGAAGTCCGCGGATTTTTTTTAAAACTATTTTCTAAGTGTTTATGGATCCATGCGTGCTGTATTTTTCTATTAAAAAATGTGTTGACAACCATGACCCACACGGGGGCGCTGTCAGACAGTAGTCCGAGGATAGTGCCTCGGTTCCGGCTGCAGCAGCGGGATCCCCCCCCCTGTTCCTCCCGGAAGTCCGCGGATTTTTTTTAAACTATTTTCTAAGTGTTTATGGATCCATGCGTGCGCAAGGATGATTTTTAAGGTTTGTATCCGAATATAGGTGCCTCTAACTGGGCCGTGATGAGCGAATTTACCCGTGTTTACCTCCTGGAAGTCCGCGGATTTTTTTTAAACTATTTTCTAAGTGTTTATGGATCCATGCGTGCGCAAGGATGATTTTTAAGGTTTGTATCCGAATATAGGTGCCTCTAACTGGGCCTTGATCAGCGAATTTACCCGTGTTTACCTCCTGGAAGTCCGCGGATTTTTTTTAAACTATTTTCTAAGTGTTTATGGATCCATGCGTGCGCAAGGATGATTTTTAAAGTTTGTATCCGAATATAGGTGCCTCTAACTGGGCCGTGATGAGCGAATTTACCCGTGTTTACCTCCTGGAAGTCCGCGGATTTTTTTTAAAACTATTTTCTAAGTGTTTATGGATCCATGCGTGCGCAAGGATGATTTTTAAGGTTTGTATCCGAATATAGGTGCCTCTAACTGGGCCGTGATGAGCGAATTTACCCGTGTTTACCTCCTGGAAGTCCGCGGATTTTTTTTAAACTATTTTCTAAGTGTTTATGGATCCATGCGTGCGCAAGGATGATTTTTAAAGTTTGTATCCGAATATAGGTGCCTCTAACTGGGCCGTGATGAGCGAATTTACCCGTGTTTACCTCCTGGAAGTCCGCAGAATCAAACTTCATTATGAAACCTTTTTTTGTTTGTTTTTCAGTGGAATACATCGCGGGATATTGGCAGCATCTCAAAGGCTCCCGTGGTCTGAGGAAAAGGATCGAAAATCAAAGATCCAAAGTGGGTAGAATCATGGCTTTCCTTTCGTTTCTAACCGAGGGCCAGACAATCTTCCAAAATTGGACTTTCCTTTCCAATATGTCCAAGATATACCAGTAAGTATGTCTGTGATGCCTTTTAGTTAAGATAAAATGTCCCCATGTAAAATATTCCATTTATTTCTTTCTGTGCATGTGGCCAGAGCATCTGCAGAATGGTGGAAAAGCGGAGAACACAGTGAAGATCTACCTGGTGAATTTGTCCCAGTTCATGGTCTACTTCAGGGACACTCCTCCATGTACGTCCAGGGTTCCAAGAAGAGAAGTGTTTGCCGTGATTCGTGCTATCTCAGAGTGTATTGCCAGCCTGGCTCCATGTGTAGTCATGCGTCAGATAAGTGTGAAGAAAAAGAAGTTGAGCAGAACAATCTCCAAACATCAGCTTCACCTCTGTAAAGTCCAGGCCAGGAGACGCATCCCTAAACTTCTTGGTCAGACTTATTAAATTTGTACTATATTAAATTACTTACCTGAGTTACTGACATCCATGTTCTAACCCCATAATTTTTTTTTCAGACGGACTGTCTGAGGACCCCAACCCGGAGGCGCGAAGAATGTTTTTTGGCTATCTAAGTGTTTACCTAGCAAGCCTGTATGGACACCGCACCGGTGTTCTAAAGAATATGACTGTGTCAGAGGTCGATGAGGCCCAGCAGGAAGCCACCGTCGGGCAAGCGGGCTTTGTGATCAATGCAAGTCTACTAATATTGGAATGACAAACGCTCTCTGTCTTGTCCCGATATGTCCATTAACACACACTCTCCTTTGCACCACAGGTGAAGGAACACAAAACCAACCGTGCGTTTGGCCCCGCACAGCTCTACTTAACTGTAGAGGAATTCTCATGGGTGGAGCAGTGGATGATCATCAGACAGAAACTAAACCCACCCACAGACCTTCTTCTCTTCACCGAAAACTTCACAAAAATCGAGAAACTCATCGTGCCGATGCAAGCCGCCTGGCTTGACATGGGATTTCCTGGGCGCCCTACATTCACAGATTTCCGGACATCAATAGCCACATACGTAAGTAATTATATCACTTTTCCACGTAATAAACATAAAATTAAAAGGCATAATATTGAAGAACCATCTCTATTTTTCAAGGCAAGGAATACTTTGTCACCAAGTGACCGGATCAACATTTCAAAGACCATGTGTCATGACACACGGACAGCAGACAAATTCTACGCGCTCCACCGCACCGCGTCAGAGCTGGCTGAGATCCGTCAGAATTTCGAGGCAGCCGTCAAGCCACCACATACTACGGTACATGACACCGCCGAACCTTCCCTCCTCTCCATGTCAGAATCATCAGGTGATGGTCTTGAGGAGGAAGCGGACTGCGGGCCTTCACACAGCCCCCCTGCCGGTCCTTCGCCGTCCTCACCAACATCCAGTCGGGCCACTGGATCAACAAGCCCTGATCAAGCTTCTGGGAGCTGCTACAGTCCAGGCAGCGCCTCTTCTCAAAGCTGTTCTTCTGGGAGCGACTTCACGCCTGATAGCGCCTCTTCTCAAAGCTGTTCTTCTGGGAGCGACTTCACGCCTGATAGCGACCCTTCTCAGAGCGATTCTTCGTATGCCCCAAATAGAGGGACACAACCCAGAAGGAAAAGACCATTGTTAACCTACACGTTGAGAAGTAGACGTCAAGTGCGCGGTCAATGTGCACGTGTGCTCAGATCCAAACGAAATACAGTAAAAAAATAAAAAAAATTTAAATAAATCAGTGGTGATGTGACTGTATTTGCTTTCTTTAAGATATTTCTCCATTCATTATTCCTGGCAAATAAAATAAAAACTAAAACTTATAAAGTCCAACCTCCAGGACAGGAGGGGGTCTGTGCCACGCTGCTCTGCCCCAGAATAGTGCACCTTGGCTGGGCTTGTGAAGCTGGACAGCTCCCTTCCAGCCCTGGAAGTCCAGCATGGGGTTGATACGAATTTAATTGAAGTAGCTCAAAGGAGGAAAAAAAAAGAAATATATAATAATAAAAAAAGTAAAAAAAAAACAATTATAATAATATTAATAATGATATTAATAATGATGATGATAAAAGAGAAAAGAAAAGACAAAAAAGAAAAAAATCCAACCTCCAGGACAGGAGGGGGTCTGTGTCACGCAGCTGTGCCCCAGAATAGTGCACCTTGGCTGGGCTAGTGAGGCTGGACAGCTCCCTTCCAGCCCTGGAAGTCCAGCATGGGGTGGATACGAAATCAGCTGGAGTAGCTCATCCCAGCCATACCATGGGTACAATTCTTGGTTTTTTTTCTAAGTCCTCCAGCATGGGGTGGATACGAAATCAACTGGAGTAGCTCATCCCAGCCATACCATGGGTACAATTTTGATTTTTTTTTCTAAGTTCTCCAGCATGGGGTGGATACGAAATCAGCTGGAGTAGCTCATCCCAGCTTTACCATGGGAACAATTCTTGGTTTTTTTTCTAAGTTCTCCAGCATGGGGTGGATACGAAATCAGCTGGAGTAGCTCATCCCAGCTTTACCATGGGAACAATTCTTGTTTTTTTTTCTAAGTTCTCCAGCATGGGGTTGATACGAATTTAATTGAAGTAGCTCAAAGGAGGAAAAAAAAGAAATATATAATAATAATAAAAAAAAAAGTTAACAAAAAACAATTATAATAATATTAATAATGATATTAATAATGATGATGATAAAAGAGAAAAGAAAAGAAAAAAAAGAAAAAAATCCAACCTCCAGGACAGGAGGGGGTCTGTGTCACGCAGCTGTGCCCCAGAATAGTGCACCTTGGCTGGGCTAGTGAGGCTGGACAGCTCCCTTCCAGCCCTGGAAGTCCAGCATGGGGTGGATACGAAATCAACTGGAGTAGCCCAGGGAGATACAAGGGTCTGGAGGGATTCTGGGGCCTTACGCGGAAAAACCCTGTCTGCAGGTTAATATGAAATGCGCCACGCGGACATGCATGCAGCGTTTTTGGGTTAAAATAGCCAGAGTAGGCCGCTGCGTGGAGCTCCATGGTGCCTCTGGTTTAGCTGGGAGATCCGTGGTGCACGCGCAGGTTAAGAGACCCAGAGCGGACTGCTTCTGGTGCGGGGAGATCCATGGTGCAGGCGGAGGTTAGGAGATCCAGAGCTGAAATTAACAAAAGGAATTAATAGTAATAATTATAATATTAATGGTAAACGAAAAAAAATAAAAAAAGTGTCCCACCTCCAGGTTAGGGGGGGTCTGTGTCACGCTGCTGTGCCCCAGAATAGTGCGCCTTGGCTGGGCTAGTGACGCGTGAAAGCGCCCCTCCTCTCCTGGAAGTCCAGCATGGGGTGGATACGAAATCAATTGGAGTAGCCCAGGGAGATACAAGGGTCTGGAGGGATTCTGGGGCCTTACGCGGAAAAACCCTGTCTGCAGGTTAATATGAAATGCGCCACGCGGACATGCATGCAGCGTTTTTGGGTTAAAATAGCCAGAGTAGGCCGCTGCGTGGAGCTCCATGGTGCCTCTGGTTTAGCTGGGAGATCCGTGGTGCACGCGCAGGTTAAGAGACCCAGAGCGGACTGCTTCTGGTGCGGGGAGATCCATGGTGCAGGCGGAGGTTAGGAGATCCAGAGCTGAAATTAACAAAAGGAATTAATAGTAATAATTATAATATTAATGGTAAACGAAAAAAAATAAAAAAAGTGTCCCACCTCCAGGTTAGGGGGGGTCTGTGTCACGCTGCTGTGCCCCAGAATAGTGCGCCTTGGCTGGGCTAGTGACGCGTGAAAGCGCCCCTCCTCTCCTGGAAGTCCAGCATGGGGTGGATACGAAATCAATTGGAGTAGCCCAGGGAGATACAAGGGTCTGGAGGGATTCTGGGGCCTTACGCGGAAAAACCCTGTCTGCAGGTTAATATGAAATGCGCCACGCGGACATGCATGCAGCGTTTTTGGGTTAAAATAGCCAGAGTAGGCCGCTGCGTGGAGCTCCATGGTGCCTCTGGTTTAGCTGGGAGATCCGTGGTGCACGCGCAGGTTAAGAGACCCAGAGCGGACTGCTTCTGGTGCGGGGAGATCCATGGTGCAGGCGGAGGTTAGGAGATCCAGAGCTGAAATTAACAAAAGGAATTAATAGTAATAATTATAATATTAATGGTAAACGAAAAAAAATAAAAAAAGTGTCCCACCTCCAGGTTAGGGGGGGTCTGTGTCACGCTGCTGT
>NW_023397235.1:0-51997 GCF_011125445.2 Fundulus heteroclitus | reverse complement strand
TTTTGAGTCATTCAGAGGTGGACTTCCTGGTGAGCGTTGCTCCACAGTCCAAGCCTGCTGACTGGATTAGATTAGATTAGACTCAACTTTATTGTCATTACACAGGTACAGATATAAGGCAAGGAAATGCAGTTTAGGTCTAACCTGAAGTGTAATAGCAGGTGGATATTACTGTGAATAGAGTATATTATAGAGTGTATATATATATATATATATCGCGTTGCTCCACCGTCCAAGCATGTTTGACTGGATGCTGACCTTCAGGGTTTTCTGCTATTGTTATATTTATTTTGGTCACTTTTCTGGTAACTTTAGTTTATTCTTTGTCAGTATTTAATAACATAACTCAGGTCTCTTAAGTTATTTTTCTTTAAAAAAAATTCTGTTATGGTTAAAAAAAACTTGGTTAAAAAACGATTTAATTGGAATTCTGTGTTTATGTTCTTTATTACAATTAAATCATTTAGCAATATCATAAAATGTCCAGGCAGAGCTGCACATAAAATATGGTGCAGCTATATTTTTTTTTATCGATTAAGTTTTTTTTCTATATTGTCCAGCCCTTCTCTGACCTTAACTGAAGCAAGTGAGGCTGGAAGGTTTGTAGATGTTGTTCCGTGACCTCCTGGGTGATTTCTTGATGCGCTCATGGAGTAATTCTGGAAGGCCAGGCTCTCCTGGAAAGGTTGGCCACTCGTTCACGGTTTTCCCCACATGTAGATATGGGTTCTCTGTGTAGATCACTGGACCTCCAAAGCTGTAGAAATTTATTTTTTACCCTTTCCAGACTGATTCAATTCAATTCAATTTTATTTATATAGCACCAATTCATGAAACATGTCATCTCAAAAAGTCAAATTCAATCACATTATACAGACTGGTCAATAAAATTTCCTGTCTAAGGAAGTCTTGACAAGCAGCATTGTCATTGACGTTCTCATCTTTTCTTGAACGTCTTTATATCGCAGCACAAATGCCGCTTCGGGAAACCTTTTGGCCTGCTTCATGCTGTCAGACAGGTTCTGTTTTAAGTGATTTCTGCATTTTGCAGGTCTGGCAGTAATCAGGCCCCGGTGTTGCTTGTGAAATTGACCTCAGCTTTCCGATGACCTGTCCATTTAGGATTTTACCATCATAAAATTTAAAACAATTTGCATTTATTTCAGATTATCCTGTAATTAAACATGTCATCTCAAGGCTCTTTCCAAAGTCAGATTCTATCAGATCCTCCAGGTTGGTCAGAAAGTTTCCTCTCTAAGGAAACTCAGCAGGTTGCATCAAGTCTCTCCAAGCAGCATTCACTCCTCCTGAAAGAGCGTAGAGCCACAGTGGACAGTCGTCTGCATTGTTGATGGCTTTGCAGCAATCCCTCATACTGAGCAATCCCTTATTCTGAGTCACACACAAAAAGAAATCAAACAGAAGAAATCTCTAAAGACTGAATTATTTTTTTTACAGTGCTGCAGGAGTTTACAGTCAGAGCCTGATCAACGGTGCTGTTGTGTGTTTTATCAGATAGGGAAGCGCCCCCTGAGATGCCCATCGTGATCGACCAGGTGGCCCTGAAGGACATCCTGGGGCCGCCGCTGTTTGACATGGAGGTGAGCAGGAAGAGTTCAAACACCTGGATGCTCCAGGCATCCAGAGCAACATTTCTGCTGCCGTTTGGCGGATCTCGGACGCTCCAGGTCCAATCCCCCCCTCACTTGGCTCCTTCTGGGTGTTTCCATGTGTCTGCAGGTCTCCGAGCGGCTCACCCTGCCCGGCGTGGCCTTGGGCCTCGCCTGGACGCCGCTCGGCGGGGAGATCATGTTCGTGGAGGCCAGCCGGATGGAGGGGGAAGGTCAGCTGACTCTGACGGGTCAGCTGGGAGACGTCATGAAGGAGTCGGCTCATCTGGCCATCAGCTGGCTGCGGGCGAACGCCAAAACCTACCAGCTCACCAACCGTGAGTCCGCGTCAGAGAGCAGCCGCTTGCAGGAATAGGAACCGCCCGGTCAGGCGGAGTCACTGTGGATCTCTGTGTCTGCTCCTAGTGGTGGGGGGTCCGGATCCGATGGAGGGGACGGATATCCACCTCCACTTCCCTGCAGGAGCCGTCACCAAGGACGGCCCCTCTGCCGGCGTCACCATAGTCACCTGCCTGGCGTCTCTGTTCAGCGGCCGGTTGGTCAGATCCGACGTGGCCATGACGGGAGAGATCACGCTGAGAGGGCTGGTGCTGCCGGTGAGTTTGGGCCCCTGGATAAGGAAGCAGAGGAGGTCCTTTAAGAGGTTTTAACCACCCTTGCAGGTGGGAGCTACACCATGGAGAACCTTATTTTCCTGCCCCCGCCTTAAAT
Source organism: Fundulus heteroclitus (assembly GCF_011125445.2). NCBI lineage: Eukaryota > Metazoa > Chordata > Actinopteri > Cyprinodontiformes > Fundulidae > Fundulus > Fundulus heteroclitus. Next base: position 49,655 of record NW_023397235.1, on the reverse strand, counting down.
GTCCTGTTGGATGGAGATCTGGAGTGTTTAATAGCTTTCTGATTTAGCTGATCTTTGTGCAGATGCATAATAATCCCTTGGTCCCTCTATCCATCAATCTTTTCTAAGATTGATGGACTCAGAGGTTCAGTAGGGAAGGAAAACCAGACACCCACGACTGACTGTCTCCAGCTCCTCCTGGGGGATCCTGTCACGGTCTACTTTTCAATTTAAATCAAATCCTCCAGGTTGGTCATAAAGTTTCCTCTCTAAGGAAACCCAGCAGGTTGCATCAAGTCTCTCCAAGCAGCATTCACTCCTCCTGAAAGAGCGTAGAGCCACAGTGGACAGTCGTCTGCATTGTTGATGGCTTTGCAGCAATCCCTCATACTGAGCATGCATGAAGCGACAGTGGAGAGGAAAACTCCAGCAGAACCAGGCTCATTGTGAACGCTCATCTGCCTCGACCCACTGGGAAATTACATTTTAATGCATTTAATCTGCATTCATTCCAATGAAAAGGTTTTAGCCTTTGCCTTTTATTTGTTGCTGAAAACATTCTTACCATGATGCTGTGTTCTTGTTTGCGTTTGGTAGGAGATGTAAGTTTTCTTGATTTCTGTGGAAGGAGGCTCAGGGGAGGACTCACTGGAACCTGAAATAGGAGTAGGTCAGGTTGGTCTTCAACCACATCGAGCTGTCGGTTCTTCGTGAGGCATTACAGCTCGGTGGGGATTTATCTAGAAGCAGCGTCAATGGCGACCGTCTGGCTTTCTAATAGGTCTGTGGTTTTCTGCCAGCAGATGGCGCTACATCTGTTTATGTCTACTCATCGCACCCATTGCTGGGGTTCTTTTCAGGCTCAGAAAGGACGATCAAAACACTATCTGGATGGATGCTTGGAATAAATAGCCTTTTTTGATCATAATCAACTGGATTTTGATCTTTTTCTTATAAGCATATAACGTGGCTACATAACTTTTAACTCTCCTTTGTTCTACGTTTCTCCATCGTCTTCCCTTGATTACAGGTTGGGTTGCAGGGGTAACAGGTCCAGGAGGGAAACCCCTCTTAAGCTCATTTCGTGAAAACACGAGATGCCCAGGATTAAAGGAGGTTTAAGGGACCTCCTTGATCCTGGGCATCTCGTGTCAGCCGGGATTTCCACTCCTTTCAGGGTCTTTCTAGGAAGTTAGGCCTCAGGTGACCATCAGACTGGATGTTGCTCCAACATCTCAATAAAAGATGATGAAAAAGGGAAACCAGGGCAGCATTTTGGGAAGAGCTGGCTCCTCATTGAGCCTCAGCCCCTGAACCTCTGCCTGAAGAAGCAGCAGGACACCGCCTCCAGAACCCTGAACCATCCTATCAGGATGGACCGTCACATACGAGAGGAAGAGAAACAATCTCTGTACATTTAATTTCTTTAATCTCTGTCCATTTGGTCTTAATTTAGTTTCTCCACATTCTTTTCTTTTTACTTAAACTTTATCAATTAAAGTCAAGTAATTTTTTCTCCCTTCCGTGCACAAAAAAGAAAATCTGCCCAACAGGTTTTAGTCTTTCCTAAGTCAGACCCGTTTAGCTGTTAAAACACGTTCTGTGATTTATTTCGTGCAAATCCAAATAAATCGTCTGCTTTCCGTAGGTGGGCGGGATCAAGGATAAGGTCCTGGCGGCACACAGAGCCGGAGTGAAGCGGGTCATCCTACCCAAGAGAAACGAGAAAGACCTGGAGGAGCTTCCGGCCAACGTCCGAGCCGACCTGGACTTTGTGGTGGCCGGAAACCTGGACGAGGTTTTGAACGCCTCCTTCGATGGCGGTTTTCCAGGGAGAAGCAGCGTGCGCTCCCCTCCTCAGCTCAGCAGCAAGCTGTGAGGATGTTCAGAGAGACCTCTGACGCATTCCTCACTATAGAAACTAGTCGTCCTCCCAGTTTATAGATAATGTGAGATAGCTGGATGCCGTCAGATCAGCGTCTTTATCCGAGCCGGTCCAGATTGATGCAGGATGTTCTGCAAACCTTCTCTATAACATTTTCCCTGCAGCCGTCTGGCCATCATTTTCGATTAACTCGGTTTCACTGGTTTTGTTTTATTCTAATAAAGAAGAATCAACTAATCTAAATTAGATTCCTGCTAAAATCACCGATTAGTGATTGGACGGACGCTACTGTGTCCTGTTGCACAAGCCTTTAACAAATAAAGTGTTAAAAACATTTTAAGTTGTTCATGTTATTTAACAGTTGAAAAAGCTTCTTTTTGGACTCTTTGGGGGGACATTTTTCTGTCTTGTGTTTAGACAAAGCTGAAAATCTTTATTTTAGACACATTAAGAAGGAAAATGGCCAGAAACTGTCAGTGTCCAAGCTTGACCTACGAGGGTGATAGAGACATTATACAGGTAGACGCCCCATGGACCTGCGTTGCTTACTGGAGTTGATGTTTCAGCTCGGCCTCCATCTTGGATGGGTCTCTCACGCGCCCCCAGTGCATTTATCTGTACCAAGGAAGCTGTTTTCCCAACTGAAGTAAATCATAACTCCCTGAATTTTTACCAGATTTTCTCACGGTTTGGTTTGGTTACAAACGGCAGAGATGTGGTTATGATACAGGATAAAAACATGTTTTAATACTGAAATGTGATTTCATACTGAAATACTTTGTTTTATGCTAATTAACAAAGCAATGTTAGGGCATAATATGTAGGTAAATGCATGCTTTTACGCTGAAATAATTTGTTAAATAAAGAGACATGTGGTATTACATATTAATACATTATATATTTTAATAAACAAGTTGGATCAATCATTAAAATTTATTTCACTCTCACATGTACAACCCTGAGCCTTCTGTACACACCAACTATAAGTTCTTCATAGTTTTGCGTGCTATGCATGCACATAGTTTTGTTTTTTTAAGGCCTGGAAAATTGTTCTTGAAAACTTCCAGGTCATTCCAGTGTCCTACACCCTGCTTGTAACTAGTTCTGGAGCTTTAGAGCCTTGAAAACAAACTGTTTTGCACAGCTTCTTGAATGTGATGGTACTCCAAGTCCAGGGTACTTAAATTTGCCAATGGGATTCAGCCTTATATACGTAGAACCCACCCAATATGGCGGCGCTCCAGCACGTATTGACGTCACAACCATCACATGAACCGTGGTTTTTCCCACATGATTTTCAATTAACAGAATGTTTTCTAGAGTTTTTAAACCCCAAGGTAGCAAAGTTCACAATGAATGTAGCGCAGAAATTTTTATCAGGATTGAAGATGGAAACCACAAAAAAGGAAGGAATAAGGTAAGGAGGGAGAAAGGACACAAGGAGGAACAGGAAAGGACAAGGAATGAAGGAAAGGAGAAAAGAGACGGGGAGGGAGATGGAAAGGAGGAACTTCATACATCCTTGTCTTATTTGTCTTTCCTCAACTTTCTTTCCTCTTGTATTTTATTTTTCTTCTGTGCTATCCTGGTGCCCTACTTTTCTTCTGTCTTTCCTTTGTTTCTTCCTCATGTCCTCCCTCCCTTGTGCAATTTCTTCTTAACATCCTTATGTCCTCCCATCTTTCCTTGCTTCCTCAAATCCTCTTGTCTCCTTGTGTCTTTAATCGCTTCCTTGTATCCTACCTCCCTTCACACTTAAACTCAGCGTAGGAACCTTGTAAAAATCGGTTGAAGACATGTTTTAGTATTTTTATTAGATTTTGGTCACATCTATGCCATCTTTGAAATTACTCAAAAGCTTAAGAAAATATTTGGTTTATTTTCTATTATTGTTTTTAGATTAAAAAAAAAACCTATCTGCTGTCCACAAATGTCTTATCCTTAACATTTTGAAATGTTTACTTATTTATAAACCTAAATTATTTTAATTCCCATTTTATTCGTTTTAGGCATTTTGTATCCATTTTAGTTTGTATTATGTTTGTTTTGATGTTTAATTTAACATTTAATCTCACTCTTTGGTGCTTCTTTGTGGAGTTCCGTTCATGTTCTGCTTTACACAGAAATTGAAAACACCCTTTGGTGCCGTTTTAACCCCTTCAGTCATTTTTTTATTTTTACACAAAAAACAGGGTGGGTTATAATATCGTAGAGCACTTTGTGTTGGACAAAGCTGTCCAGAACAATCTTTACAAACTTGTAATGCATGTCATGCCCACTCGGGGGCAGTGCTTACCTGTGTTTTCCAGGTGGTTGGCCCAGGGTCACGTCTAGGCTCGGTTCTGCAACCTGCGGCTCCGGAGCCACAACTGGTTCTTTGGACCTGCCACATTGGCTCCTAATAAATTTGGCCAAAAATTACAAAAGAAACAAATTATGTTTTTAAATAGAGATATAGGATCTTGGAAGATCTTGGGGTTAAGATGCCTTGCCCTGGGGCAATATACATGACTAGGATGCTGGAATCCAACCCACAACCTTCTGATTGCTAGACGACTATCCACCGAACCACAGCTGCCTCTTAAATATGCGTTTGTTCTTTTTACAGAATTTACATCCCAAAGTGTTTCCATTCTTTTTTTAATTTTAAAAACAGAAATAAAAAAGGTGGTTAATTTAAAAAAAAAAAAAAAAAAAGAACGATAGACATTTTCTTCAGTAGATATTAATTCTCTTTCTAAATATCGTCTCTTTGGCTCAAAACCAGCTGAAATTACTCCAGCTCATCCGGCACAAACAACCAAAGTCACATGAAGCCGCCTTCCTGGTGCTCTGAGTTGTTTTCACCGCGTCAAGAGATTAGCCGAGTCGCTGTTGGTGTTACGCGATTAACGGGCGTACCTAATAAAGTGGCCAGTGGGCGGACCTCTACTTAAGATCTGATAATCTGTTCATCTACAATGACTATATTATAGATGGATATCAAAAAGAACCCTAAAAACAAAACATTTTTTTAGAAACAAACTTGCAAAATGCTGAGTCACTGGTTGCCATAGTAATTCCCTCCTTTTCCAAGGACTCCAAAGTTGGGCCACCACAATTCATTGAATGATTCGAGGACTTAAAAAAAAAATTAGTCGAGGCAAAGTTTCTGCCAGGCTTCTTTAAATTACATTTAACTGTTCAGCGCACGACGGCTAATGATGGCTAACCTGCTGGTACGTGTACGTGTTGCCAAAAGTCCGTTCTTCACAGGAAGCACGGACGTGGGGAGAACGGGAGCACGCAGAACGTATCTCTGTGTGTTGGAACAGAAATGTACTTGTGAACTCGTCTGGACCTGCATTTCACCTCCTGTTATTAGTCGTCTTTAGATGATAATAAATTATTACTTATATTGATCATAAAATGAAATAATTGTATGAATAATGTATTCACTGTTGAATGATAATATTTTGTGTTGAATAAATTATAATTTAAGTTCTTCAGCCTTTTTTCCCCCCATACAAAACTATACACTACACCATATTTTATTGAAAACATTTTAAAACTTTTTCAGATATCTAAAAAAATGACAGAATTGTAACCAGAATCAAGATGCAACCGTGGTGCATTCTGGGAAAGCGGTCAGTCTGGAGCAGACATAAGCGTAGACGCCTCATTGGGCACAGGTTTGTATGTCGATGTCACCGCCATATTGTATGTGGCAGAAAGTAGTCAACATCTACGTTCCCTGTGTATATGTTTTAAGTATTCAGATAGAAAGATATAGATGGAGCTTATATATACTTGTAAAAAGATATATAGAGATTAACTGATAGAGATTGGCAGCCAGATTGTTATGAATATAAAAATCAATTAGTTAAATCTAAACATTGTGGTGTTCATTATTTCATAAAACTGTGTAAACCTTTTAAGATCTGGTATAGATACAGATTAGGAGCAGACTTTTTGGGTGAGTATTAAAAAGATAAAATTAACAATATGAGAAAAAAGTCATAGGAGAATAAAGTAAAAAAAAAAAAAAAAAGACAAAAGTAATATTATGGGAAAAACGTCATATTGTGACAATTAAGGTGGAACATTTCCAGAATAGTCACAGTTTGCAGAACTATTTTAGTCCTGGAGTAATAGGGCCAGGTTAGAATCTTTTAATTATTTTTATTCCTTACGAGAATAAAGTCAGGAGAATGAAGCCAAAGGGATACGAAAATACATGTAATATTACAAAAAATAAAAATATTATGAATATAAAGTGTATTCTGACATTAAAGCCCCTCTGATGCTGTTTAAGTGACTGAGTCTAACAGCATATTTGCCACATTCAACATGGCGGACGCTCTGACGCATCCGCAGCATAGGCAGACCCCGCCCAATGAGGCGTCTACGTATATGATGTCTATGGTCTGGAGGACGCACACATCTGCCCTGATGCATGCTGGTTAAAGAGGGCGGCGCGAGGCGAGAGGACCTTCCTGGTGGCCCAGAGGGAACCTTTATCTCTGTAGTTGTTCTTGCAGGAGAGGAACCTTCAGCTCAGGTTTCCCCCAGCGATGTGGGAGGAGCATCAAAGCCAAAGCAAAACACACTGAATGGCCAGGTCCATGTTTCCAGACGCTACAACAGGGAATAAAATGTGGAAGAGCAATGCAAACACGCTGAATAGGCACAGGATTTAAACCTCTTTTAGGTCTGTCGGAGGTTTGGTGAGAGCTTTAGGGAGTTTTTTAAAAAAAACAAACACGAACCACAACAACCTTAGAAACCAGAGAGGAAGCAGCGAGAGCTCTATGAAAAAGATAGATTTATTTAATGACAAATGAAAACAGAGAGAAGTCGTGGAGCTTCTGAGGAAGAGCAGCAACGTTTAACGAGACTCCACGAGAAGAACGAGGGAGGCTTCCCTCCACAGAGAAGAAAACAAAAAAAAAGGTAGAAACGAAAGAGGAGGACAGAGAATGAAAACTGTCCACAAACCTTCAGAGGACAACAGACTTCTTTTCAACTACAAACACTGAAGTTTAGCCACAACTTTTACAACTGCCTTTTAATTCTTAAAATTCAATACAAAAAAAATGAGAATTATGATATTTCTATTATTTATAACAACAGCAATGTTTTTAACAGTAGAAAGTGTCCCTCGTTCCAGGTTGGGTGTTGAGTGAGCGGCTGAGAGCGGCTTGGTTTTCACACAGACAGCCGGAGGTCGTCGTCCTCTCCGACGAAAACTAAAAAAAAAGACGTTAAAACAAAAGAAACCCGGGAAATAAAAGCCTAACGCCGACTGAAACGCAGCGCCCCCCCCTCACGTCTCCCCTCAGCTCATCCCGGTCCGGACTGCACAGAACTTTCTGAACTAAAATTAACCTCCTGTAATCCAGCGCCTCCCTTAAATCCAAACAAATCCACCAGAATCTACGGAAAGAGCAGCTGAGGTTCGCTTTGAGACCTCTCGATCCGGTCCGGATGGAAAACGCGGTGAGCTCAGCGTGGTTCCGGTCGGGTAACTCCGGTTGCTGCCATCGGTACCGTGTCGGTCAGGAGGGAGGACGAAGGTTCAGGAAAACGGGTCCAAAAGTTCCCAGTTTGAGCCGACGGGAGCAGCCGGAAAAATCAGAAACATAAGGGAAGCTAGGTAGCAGGCTAGCTTCGTATCACCGGGTCTGGTCGTCGACGCGGCGGCCGTCCTCATCCTGAAACCTCTGAGGAGGACCGAGGGGACGCCGAGAGGACAGCGGGACGTTGACATGACGGCATGGAGGGAAAAAACAAAAAAAAAAAAAACACGTCTGGGTCGGACACAGAAAAACAAAAACAAAAAAAAGAACGGAAAGTCTGAACACATCCTCGCTTTGAATCCGGGTTTATGACACATGCGCGTGCACGAGTCTCACACAAGTGTTTTAGATGTCCACTACATTTACGTCCTTGTTTTTTAACACACGCCACACATCCATCCATCCATCCATCCATCCATCCATCCATTCATCACCCCTGGGCCTTCAACGCTGCCCGAACACAGTCCAGTTCCACGTCTCAGGGGCGTAGCAGAGAGAGAGAGGGGCCGCGGGCTCCTCGCTGATCGGGCCCCCTATAATAACAGCCCCTTCCCCGGCAATCTGGCACTCTCACGCTCGTCTGTGGGTCGCTCTCAGCACATGGAGATGGTGACGTTGATGCCCAAGTTCCCGTTCTCGGCGAAGAGCTGCGCGATCGACGTGTCGAACACCAGGCAGTCGCTGTTCATGATGGCCGTGGCGATGCCCTCGTGGATGGAGCGGGGCGTGGCCTCCCAGGTGAGCCGGCGCCGGTGGCCGTTAAGCTCCAGCCGGTAGGCGAAGTTCTCGGCCTGCTTGCGAGTCCCGATGAGCTGCACGATGGCGAAGAACTGCTGGTGCCCGTCGTACTTCTCCTGCTTCTCCAGGACCAGCATGAAGTGGAAGCCGAAGCAGGACTGCATCATGACCCAGTCCACCGCGCCCGGCAGGTTGATGTCCGTCGCCAGGAAGACGATGTCCTCTCCCTGCAGGGAGACGCACACGTTAGCGCTCGCCGCTTTGAGGCTACAGAACCATCAGCCACAGAAACCCACAACTTTAACTCCACACAACTCCTCTGCTGAATTACAGCCATATTCAGTCATTTAGAACATTTCTGAGAAACCTTTGAACTTTTACGTAGGTATTAAACATACTTTTCATTAAGGCCCCATTTCTGCATAAAAACAGCTTGATTTATTGAGCTAATGCAATATTCTACACTTAACTGCTGTGTTTTTATTAGCTGGAGGTGAATAAATAAGTCATAAGTAAACAGAAAAAGTGAATTGTGTTACTGAAATAAATTAACTTTACGATAATATTCTAATTTACTGAAAATAAACAAATGTAGGGTGCATTCCAGGTAGATTACGCTGTTCTCCAGCAGAGGGCGCTCCTAAATGCTAAGCTACAGGGTAGTGTGGAGTAAAACATCCTGTCAGCTCAGATTTTATTCAGAATAAAACAACTAAAAATGACTCAGAGGAAGGAAATAGAGGAAAGGAGGTAGAAAACCGCCTGGTCAGCAGACGCCTCTCTGATTGGTTCCTGTCAATCAGCTCGTTAAAACGCTCGCCTCTATAAACCGCGCTGGTGCAGGGGGGGGTTACTATCTGAAATTTAAACTGCAAAAAGTATTCACCCCCTTGAGCTAATTCACAGTTTGCCACGTTGCAACAAACCTCAATGCATTCTTTGAGATTTTATGCAACACTCATAGTGGTGCATAAAAAAAAGAAAACGATCTAAAAAGTTTAGCATCCATCTGCATTTATCCCCCTTTATTTTGTAACCCGTAAAAGAAAAGTCACATGCAACCAACTTCCTTGTTGAGATGAGTAAACGCGTGTAATATAATCTCATCATGAAGACCAATGATCGACCATGGGCCACAGCAGACGCATCAGAGAGAAGTTTAAAACTAAATTAGTGTTTTCCCAGGACAGTGGCAGAACTACTTTTTCTGTTTCCGCACACGGACCATGAAGTGGAGAGATACGGATTAGCTGATAACACGAAGGCTGACTGGCAGGCTGCGTGTTTCTAGTTGTAAATGAATTTAATAAAGCACAATTAGTAGTCGCAGGAGCCTTTTATTATGCATGGCCGCAAGAAATTCAAGACCTGTTTTTAAAAAAAATTACAATTTGAACATAATTCTATAATTTTAACCCTTTTTAAAGACCTTCATTTTTTATTTTTATATTTAAGACTTTTTAAGACCCTGCAAATAACCCTGGATTGAGGCTGAGGTTGACCTTCCATCAGGATTACGACCCCAGGATTATCTGCCAGGATTAACCCATTTTCTGCTTATAGGCGCACAAAACGCAGCGATACGGATTTTATTTTCAAAGGCCACTATCGCTTTCTTAACATCATCGGAGCGCTTATGTGCCTCAGGATGTGTTCAATGGGGGCTTCTGAATATTTCTTTACTCAAATCTTCGTCGTGTGCTCAGGGATTATAATTTGAGGCGTCATTATGAGCATAAAACACAGACAGAAATACCAGAATCTGAGTGAAGCAGAGCGGGACTGAGGATCAGGGGATCTGCTAGCTAAACAAAACTCCGCTCCTCCAGGGATGCAGCGGTCAGGATCAGCTTTGTCCCACACAGCTGGGAGAGCCGCTCTCTGATGCCGAGTTTATCGAAGACTGTTTGGTGGAGTCTGCAGCATTAATTTGCCGTGAGAAAAAGTCGCTTTACTTTAAAAGCGTCTCTGTGGAGGCGGATCGAGAACATCGTGGAGAATTTGGCACTTCAGCTGCAAAAGTAAACTGATAATTCAGACTAGGGCTGGACGATATAGAAAAAAAGCATATCGATAAATTAGAAATCATATTGATCGATATCGATAATTATCTAAGAAATTAAATATATGCATTTTAAATGCTGCCCTGGCCATTTTTGCTGTTGCTTGCTTACCTATTTTTAAATAAATGGATTCAAACACAACCCTTTTTCCAATCAACTTTTTACGAAAACTGTAAGTGTTAAAAAAGAGAAAAAGAACACGTACTCTCTCAACTCTCTGAAGGCTGATCGAGCTTTCCTGGGTTTGTGATTGGTTAGGATGATACAATGACTGTAGAATTAACCTACATGATAGGCTAAAAAGCACAGTTTTTTAATTGAACTTTTTATTGACACCTGTTTTTTTTATATTGAACCATACGTCTATCGATCGATATATATCGTTATTGAATTATTGTCCAGACCCAATTCAGACTAATTTATTTTGGCTCTGGACGAGTTTTAACCTTCAGGATACAGCCCAGTTATTTACACACTGCCAAAAAGGGAACTAAACGTTTAATTTTCTGGAAATTAGTGTATTTGTCCTTGATTTGAGCAGGTAAAGACAATTTGCCAATTTAATGAGTGCTTTGGAATAAGATAATTGGATACGTTGCACTTGAAATAAGATGGAGACGAGTTGTTCCTATTTAAAGCGCAAGAATCCTATTTCATTGGCATGTTTATATTTACCTGCTTAAATCAAGGGCAAATACACTAATTTCAAGAACGTTTAACTTACTTTTGTTCACTTTTTGCAGTGTAATTGTAAGTTGATTAAAGAGACTTTGAGCTGACAGTAAAGGCCTCCAAGGACTAAAATGTTTGGACTTTTTTTTTTTAGCAGGTGCAAAAATAAATCAAACCAGAGCAGCTGTTGTGAAAAGTCTGTGCTGACATTTCACCACATTGTTGTTGAACTAGACTAGTAAAGGTAGCCAGGACTGAGCCGCTCTAACACAGAGTGTGAGCTTCTGACCTGCAGCGTGGTGATGGACTTGTGCTGATGCATCAGGTGCGGCATGACGGCGTCCAGCGATCCCTGCCACTTGCAGGAGGCGCCGGGACAGGGGCAGGAGTACGGCCGGAACTCGCACAGCTCCTCGTGCTCCGTCTTGTCGGTGTGCGGCAGCGTGACCTCGCAGCCCGACGAGGCGTACTTGCAGGGGAACAGGACCGAGTTGGCCACCTTCTCCATGGCCAGGTTCCTGATGGAGCCCAGCGGACCTCTGCAGGTGGGACAGCAGGTGAGCTTGGGCCGGCAGTTGGAACACACCTGGGAGGAGAGGCGGGATAAAGTTTTTACTCGGCGCTCGGTGTATGAAGACCACAGTTCCTCGCTGTTAACCTGAGTTAATCTGTCTGAACAGTGACGGGGGGGGGGAGGGACGTACCAGGTGTCCGGACTGACACTGCAGGATGGGCGGCAGCACATAGTCGAAGCAGACAGGACACTCGAACAGGCTGGCCAGGTCGCTGTTGGAGGCGGTGGTGCCCGAGAGGGTGGGCACGCGCTGAGAGGGGGGGCACTTGGAGGTTCCTGTGGGCAGCGCGGTGGCGGTCTGGCGACTCATTTCTGGTGAAGAGAGGGTGAACAGAGCAGGGGAAGAATTAAAGTACGGACTTTTGCTGTGAAGATCTGCTTCAGGCTGTGTCTGAATTCCCACTGTGGGACATTTTGCTGCCGCTCCACAACAACCTGTGGGTGTTTACATCTGAGGACGCCGGTGAGTTTGTCGGGGGGATGAAAGCATTTTTAGCATATTCTCCTTTCCAAGTCTTTCTTTCCATCATAAAATTAAACATTAACATGACTCCAATTAAAATCTGATTTTAAAACCTCTGCTTCATTTTTTTTCCATCTTAACGACTAATTTTAAACCTCTTATCCTATTTTAATTTAATCTTTTCAATTTTAAATACTTTAAATTTTAGTATTATTTTGGTGGAATAATCCTAATTTACTTATTCTATATATTTTTTTTATCTTTATCACATTTGATTTTTATCATCATCATTCCTTATGTAATTATCTTATTTCTATAATTCTTATTATTGTTTTTTTTTTTCATTCTTAATCTTTATTGTAGTAATAGTATTCAATCTGTATAATCTGATTGAATTTGACTTTGGAAAGTGACTTGTGATGACATGTTTCATGAATTGGCGGTATATAAATAAAATTGAATATTATCATTATTATAAAAATCTTTATTCTTGTGATAATAATAATAATAATAATAATAATAATAATAATAATAATAATAATAATAATAATAATAATTATTATTATTATTATTATTATTATTATTATTATTATTATTATTATTATTATTATTATTATAATATTTGCCACATATCTTGCCAAATACCCAAAATATTAATTTCCGGGTTTCAAGATCAACCCTTGAAGTCAGGATTCTGACCATCGGCGCTCGCTGAGCAGCTCGGTTTCCAACATGGCCGCCCGCATACAGAACGTGATAAAAGCTGCTGACATAAACTATTTCAGTTTCCTCCTACCAGTGGTGCACACGGTGCTGGAAAATAAATACGCGTGAGCATGTTGGTTACATTTGTTTTAGAACATGAAATATTGCGGTTTGCTCTTTTTGGGGCTTTATGCCTTTAGCAAGAAAAGCTAATCTTTTCCATCAGCAAGTTTCTCTTTGAAAAGTCAGACCCAGCTGTGAAACTCAACTTTAAAGACGAATCAAAAGCAGAACAAACATCAGAGTGTTGACAGCAGACAGACTCGCAGTTCATAGCTTCAGAAAATAAAATTAAAAAACAGCTACATGGGAGAAGGAGGAAATATTCAAACTAGTGCTGGGCGAAATGGTTTAATAAGAAAACCTCAGATTTTATTATACCAAATCTGATTAATCTATTTTTTTCCTACTTTTTGTTTCACAAGAAGAAATTAAGGAAATAATTTTAAAAACATGCTTTTATGTCAAGCATGTTGCCTGGGAGTTGACCTGAATTCAAAGCACAACTAAATCCAAGCTGTGAGACATGCTAGTAAAACAAGATGGCCGCCCTGCCATAGTAAACATGTAAATGTTCGCTGCTAGTAGTTTTACACAATGAGCTGAGAACAGGCTCCACTTCACTTATCTAACTTCAAACTAGCTAAAAAAAAGGGAAGGTAAATTCATAAATTAAAGTGCCTTGTATTATGGTAAAGAAAAAGTTTATACTTTACAATATTTTTACGCTGTATTTTGCTAAAGATATATTCTGCATTGCTGCTGTTCTCTTCATGGATGCCCAATGAGAGCGTTGGCAAAATTAAATCCAGATTTTCCAAAAATTAAATGTAAAAAATTTTTTTTAAAATTCAAATGAATCAATTAAATGGATTTAGTCCAAACGAACAATCAGGGAGGATAGACGAGACCAGAGATGCAGGAGTTTGGCTGAAAGAGCCCATTTCCCACCCAACATCCTTTGTTCTTGGTCTTTTCATCCCACTGACGTACAGCAGTCGGACAGACAGGCTCACTGTGGAGCGACGGCGTTGTGCGTGGGAGGAGAAGCTCAGGTGGGGAGACAGCAGCACAATATGTACACAGACAACGTGAAGCTGAAAAAAGCTGTTCAATATTTAATCCTGCACAGCAGCAGCAGCATCAGCAGCTTGTGTAGAAAAGCTTCCTGGGTTCTGGCCTTTGGTTATTTTAGGAGCTGCATCATTTTCATATTTAAGTTCTCGGCGAGCAGCCGGCTGGTCTGCAGACGGAGCTGCGCCGCGCGGATGTGCACGCTGGATGCAGCTGCAGAGGTAAACAACCGCCTCTTAGCATCTGCCGGCCTTAGCAGCTATTAATAGAAGCTCTTAACATGCTAACAGCAGCAGCAGGCGCAGCGAGACCAAATTAGTTCAGAGACGCCTGCGAGTCACGGTGCAGTCTGGAGCTTCTGGCGGCTCAGCGCAGACGCAGCTTCGGTTTCTGGGCCGACGGTTCACCTCGCTTTCGAATTGTTGTGCAGAGCCGTCAGACGGAGGATCTTACATCCGGAAGAATATTTTAAAAGTTGACTTTTCACAACAACAACCCATTTTAACTGTATTTGAGCACAAACTGATCAGCTGACTTCCTGTCATTTAATTTTATGTCATCTTTATGTGGATAAATCTTCAAGTGCGAGAGAAAAAGTCCATCTGAAATCCCTTAAAATCCGAGCCCCAGGCTGATAAGCTAATATTGTGTTAGCAGCAGTCGACAAGCTGCAGCCATCGTCCCTTTGCCTCACAATTATACCATATGTGAAGATACAGCTGAATGGTAAGATGATTATATGAATGGGCATAAATAAATAAAAAGGTGTCACTGTCTTTCTGCTTTGGGAACTAAATAAATTCTTCCCATTTCAACAAGGTTTTAATTTAAAAAGGCGCTTCTCTAAAGATTTTACCACCTCTTCAACAAATGCATAACCAGTATAGAGACACGGCATAAAGGAAACTAAAAGTTAATAAACATTTCTTGGAATGACTGCATTCGTCCTTGATTTAAGCTGCGAGTTTAAATGATCGGCCAATGGAACAAGAATAGGAACAACTCATTTCCATCATCTTTTTTTCAAGTGCAGTATATCTAATTATCTTATTTTAGGGGACAAAATACTCTTTCTAGTGGCAGATTATCAAATTAAGGGCAAACAGTCATTTCAAGTAAATTTTACTTGCTTTTAGTTCCCTCTGTGCAGAGTGCATGCTGCTACCCAACCTTTACTGGAGTCCAAGCTGTTCTTCACAGTATGCGTGTTGCATACTGTGAAGAACTGATATTATATTATGACACATTTGGGATGAATTGTGCAGGTATACAACACTCATGTCACCAGAGCAGAGCCAAGAAGGGGCAGCAAAGAAGCCACTATTGTCTTAGAAAAAAACTAAAGATTAAAAAAGGCTGAAATCTTGCAGGATGTAGTGAAAAGCTTTTTTTTTTTCCCTGACAGATCCTCCTCCAGATTGTTTAGGAGATCTGGAGAAGAAAAGATGTTCATGTGTGGGGCTGCTTCTCCACCGAGGTAGTGGGCTTCCTTGCTCTTTAAATATAGTCAGGTAGACCAAAAATCTGATAGATCTGATAAAAAAAAAAAACAGTAACTAATTAAATGTTGAACTCCTGTCAAAAATGCACAAGAAAAGAAAATTGTGCAGCGATGAAACTGCTGTAGGACCAGAACACCGGTGCCAGTGTGGAGGACACGGACTTTAATGCTCATGCACATTGCAGATACGCTGGAATAATTATTTCAACATCTCAGAGGCCGTGGGAGCTGATTTTCAGCACGTCGGACAACAACAAGCTGCTACGTGTCCGTCAGGCGGGTAAACACAGTACGGCTGTTTTGAGCCGCCTCGTATGGTGCCAGCAAGGTGACGCTGCCAAGATTAAAGCCGAGCAAACTGCAGCTCCTTTTGTCGTTGGCAGGAAGCTCATCGGGTCCGATCAGACGGTTTCCGCAGCTTCTGGGCATCGCGTTTCACTCTGTGGACACCCAGCCACTACAAGTTTTATTTACTTTATAGAGTAATACTGTAGAAAAGACAGATTCCCTTCCCAACATAAGTCTGTTAGAAACATTTGCGTCTATATATCTAAGTCTGCCAGAATACTGACAAGCTCAGTTGGCTAAATCCTCCTGAGGCGCCTTGATGTTGGGCCGGCCCACAAACGCTTATTTAAATAACGAACATCTGAAATCACAGTGAGGATGTTCAACACGCTCTCAGTAGACAGCTGTGGGGCACAAATACTACGGCCCCAAGCTTGGATTGTCCGGTAAAAACGCATGAATTACAGACGTTCTGCCAGATGGTGTTGGTTGTCCTTGCTGGCTCATGGAAGGATTGAATCTTTTCTGTTCAATAAATTAACATTATGAGTGAAAATCTTATTACATTTAGCTTATATAAAATGTATTTTCTAGTTTGTTGGTTTATGCAGGTCAAAATAGAAGCAAAATTAAACTAGAGTATTGGAGAGTTAATAATAATTGCAGATTAAGGGAAAAAATGTAATATTAATTGTTAAAACGAGCATCGCACTGGGGTGTGAAAACTAACCGAGAACGGACTGAAAAAGAAGGTATCAATCAGGCAGGTAGGAAAATATACAATTGTTAATGAAAATTGTACCAATATTGATTAATCCACATTTTCCCTTTTATTTTCTTTCTTTACCGTTACTCAGCGCCAACCCCGCTTACAATCTCAGGGGACGCTGTTAGGCTGCACCCCATTGGTCAAATGTATTATTTATGCGCCAAGTATTAATGCCAGACATCCGAAAAGCCGTATTTTGCAGACCATCGATTATTGAGAAAATTAAAGGATTTTAAGGGCACCTTATATTCCGAAAACAGTTAATTCAAAATATTTCACAGTACTGCACACACTGATACCTGGATCTGATATATAGTGCAGCAGGAATGCATAAAAACATCGGCTTTAATGTCGGTATTGGCTGTTAGTCACTTTTTATGGGTGTGAATGGGTGAATGACTGTAGTGTGAAGCGCTTTGGAGGTCGTCAAGACTAGTTAAAGCGCTATACAAGTACAAGCCATTTACTTTTTAATATATCTGTATTGGTCCGATAAGTAAACCTGGGCCGATATTAATAATTAATAACCGATGTTTATTTCCATCTTAGCCATGGTGCATTTGTTTGGTCATGTGACATTGATGCAGCATGAGATTCAGGGCGTTTAACCAACATAGAGAAGCTATGTGAGCTGTGCAGCCATGTTCTTAAGGTGTTGAAAGGGTAGGGAAATATATCAGAAAATATCAGTTATCGATCATAACAGCAGTTTTAACATCAGAGATTAGCCCAGATTTTAATATCTGTGCATCACTGTAGTGTCGTTCTGTGGAGAGCGCAATAAAAACCTCCAGCTCAGCGTAAAGTAATAATAATATCAAAGAACATTAAAAACAGAAAACTGTTCCTAACAGTTCTGGACATGAGCGGCTAGAGCAACAATAATTCAGCTTTCTCATTTATACTCACCTTCGTCCATAAGATTTCCAAAGAAGGCTTTCGTCTGACCTTGAAATGTGGGGACCTCTGGAAAGACAAAAAAACAAATAAAAAAAAAGGTTAAAAAGCCGTCGGTGACTAAACAGAGCATCAGCAGCTTAGTGCAGGCCTCAGTGTGACGAGTTTCTCTGAGGTTTGTGTGACGAAAGAAGTTAAACAATGAAATCAACATGGAGGTCAACATGTAAACGGCTCTACGGTCGTTGATGATTATAATAATCAAGAATTGGTGGCCAATTTTTATGGACCGCTAAACTTTCTAACAATAGTTTTTCTCCACTCCTGTGTGTGAAACCTGGTCTCTGGCTGCAGTCCGCGGGCATCCTGCGCTAATTTACGTATTTATGGGTCTAAATCAGTGGAGATGAGCTGCAGTCACAGTCACCTCCAGCAGAACCACCATGGCAGGTTAGGGGTTTGCCTCCGTGATGAATTAGTCGGGCTGTGGAGGGTTTCAGACGCTGTAACCTGGAAGCACCGACAGATGAGCTGACAGGAACCGGCCAGAGGAAAGCAAAGCTGCTGAAGGCATGCCATGAAGGGTAAACACGCTCCTCTGTCTGCTGCGTTTTAGTCTGGGCCCGTCTTTGATTAACTGCCTGTGTTGATGTGCAAACTACAGCCGACCGGATCCGTTTCCCCTGCTTCCCGTTTTAAACTCAAACCGTACGTCATGTCGGTGTCTAGGCGAGTAACATTTAGACCAGGAGCGCGCAGATTATACGTACTGTTGATATGTACGATTAATATGCAAGGTATATGGAAATGTTATATTGTAATCGCCGTTTTGATAGAAACCGATACTGTTTGCTTTGAAGTTACAGTCACGACTGATTTTACGCCCGTTTTTGTTCGTTTCCAGTTCATTCAACATGATGAATATTCAGTCGATTTTTTTTCCACAATTAAAAAATATCAAAGACTTCATTTGATTTATTTTTGTACACTAATGTGGCCATTTCCTACTTTAATGTCTCTTAAGTACTCTAAAGTGATGTAAATAAAGTTGTTTATTTTTGTGAAATCAGGCAGCAGAGCTTTGAAGACGATCAGATCAGCGTTAATATTCTGTTTTTACAGCCGCTGTCTCCAGGCTGGTTGACATCAGGAAGGACCCCGTCTAGTGTGTCCATTTAAGCAGACTGACGAAGGCTCATTCAAAGCATTTAGGGCTTTTACCTGCTGCTAATGTAACAAGCATTACTAAGACACTGCATTAAGCGCTTGTTCTTGCTGTGCTGGCAGCTCGTGCTGTGCACTCATATTACTAAAAGGCAAATATGAATATAGTCCATATGCCTGACTCTGATTCCTACCAGGTCAGATCCAGAATGGTCCGATTTTCTTAAGAGCCTAAACCAGAGTCTTAATATACCGTCCAAAATATAAATAAGCAGCTAGATAATGTTCTGCTGCATGTTAGATTTCACTAAGATCGCAGGATCCTCTCACTTCTTGGCACAACACGTCTTCTTCCACACCACGTTCAAGTTAATTTCACTAAAATGACGCCTTCCACTAATCGGCCAATCAAGATGGTCGTGTCCAACAAGCGTCACAGAAACAGGAAGTGGCATGGCTCACATTGAATCCCCCCCCCCCCCCCAACCGCTTCACACATACTCACCAACTCAACTGTGCTGTTGGGCCACTAAGGGAAACCCTCTCATTGCTTATCGGTCCTTAAAAGAACCCGATTTTCTGTTTTAATTTAAAAACAGGAACCAAATCGTTCCACCTTATAAAAGCAGATCTTACAGTGGATTTATTCAATTTAAACAAAGTTTCTTGCTTTCATGGCTGCTGAACACGGAGGACTGAGCAGAAAACTCCTGGCAAGGGTTTAAGGCTGCAGAACTGACTATATCTGTTTATATAATAAAAAATAGATCCACTGTGAACACAAAGATTATCCTTGTCTTTTCTTAGAAAGCTCAATTCCTGATTTACTATATTTCTAATAGGACTGCACGATACAACTGCACAAACACTGGTATTAGCCGATGTTAGTTATATTTTAACATGTCCGTATAGATCCTGGACGGCGTGGGCAGTGGTAACGCAGAGGATAGAGCAGGGCGCTAAAGTCCTAAGAGGACTGCATGTTCCCCGGTTTGAATCCCACAACTTAATGGTTGCTTTATGCTTGACGCATGTCGGTTCTGCGCAGAAATTAAACGTACGGACACAACGCCTGCAGCATTTATGCTCCGTTTTCATTGCAATGTGTGTATGTATTATTATTTATTTTTTCATTTGTGTTGAAAGTGTATAGAATAAAACCACAAATAACAATCAATCAATGTCAGTTATTAACAACAACCGGAATATTAACATTGGAAACAGATGTTAGCCCATATTTTCATATAGTTCGTCCCTAATTTCTAGGCTGGCGTTGATCCTCCTGGTTTTGGATTCCTCTCCTGCAGCTCAGAGAACAAAACATCCTGCTCCACAACCCGTGATGTAACTTTTAAAACCGCGACATCTTTCTACAGATCAATGAACGGATGCAAGACGTTTCAAAGAAGAGTCTCGTTCACGCCCACAGCTTCATACAGATGTAAAGCGTCATTATGTGTCAACCATAAACAGAAGAGGCCACGAGTTTCTCCATCAACACGTTTCACTTTGTTTCTGAACAAAACAGGAAAAAAGCTTAGGTGGACACATGTTTGCTTTCCAAACAGCTTCTCCCAGCAGGACTGAATCCAGAACTTGGCATTACTGTCAGACATAAACAAAATCTGCACCAGTGGAAAAGTCGAAACATGTTGTTTGCATCAACTAAGCTGAAATCTAAGTAGTTCCCCTTCCTCACAGGGAAAGTTATTTTAAAATCTCAGCGATGGAAAAAAAAAAAAAAGTAATTAACTGATACTGCTGTTGTCTAAAGCATCTTGTCACACAAAAGGGAATTAAACATCTGTTGATAATATTGCCCCAGTTTTTCTATAGGGACAGATATGGATAGGTTTTTAAAAAAAAATTACTAATTGGTGGGAATGCGACAATATGAAAATTTGGGCCGATATCAATATCCAATGTTACTATTGCCGCTTTAATGTCAGATATTTACTGATGTATGTTTGTGTGTATGTTTTACATTTACGTTTCTGTGATGGTCAAATATTTGTAAAAGACTGAAAACTATGCTCTAAGGCTGGGGGATATGTCCTAAAATCAATATCCCGACATATTGAGCAGTTCACCTCGATAACGATAAATGGACAACGGTCGGACACTTCCGTCTTTTTCTTCTTCTACTGTCTACGTTTGGCTTCTCTCTATAAACATCGGTTGTTAATATCTGCCCAGCATTACTTATATTAAAAAAATAAAATAAAATTAAAGCTGATATGACGTGCATCCCTATTCATCACACTGTTGTTGTTTGGAATATTAATAGTGCAAAGGATGGTTGGGAATGCAACAGTTGCTGACTTAAATTGCAAGTGTTTTGATTTCTGTCTGCTTGAGGAAGTTTCCCTGCAGCAGATGACCACCAGGGAGGCCGGTGATGTAGCAGAAGACAGTAAAGGTCACGGAGAACATAAATTAGAAAGAGGAGGGAGGAAAAACGTGGATTTATCAGAACTGACGTCAGCAATGTTTACCCAAAACATTGGCTGTCACGTGATTTTTTATATTATTAAAAACCTAATCTAAACAACTTTTCAAGAGTCAACACAAGTTGTCGAGTATTTTCAAAACCAGTTTTGGTTATTCTTCTGTATCTTCACAATGGATAAATATTTAAAAAGAGGCAGAGTCTGGATAACTTCCCTTTAGTTTGAATGGAGCATCAGGAAGAACCTCAACAAATCAGAGAAAAATCACAACGACCTCTGCAAGAGGAAACGACTCCTGTCTAGGGTTAACATATCTGGGCTGAGCTCTTCTACAAACTGCTTCTGGGCTTCTACTTTAGCATTTTGTTAAATAATGAGTTAAACATGGGGATTATAAGAATCTACACATTTTTGTGAAATTCTGGACCTCTGAGTAGATCAACTCTGAACCTGCTTGAATAGTACTAGTCAGTTGTATTAACTGTAGGATCCACAGCTAATTAAATAACTCTCTGCTGAAATGGGCTCCTGATTTTGGTAGTTTGGTCCTAGGGCTGGGCGATACTTTGATTCTATTAATTAATTTGAATTTGCAATTTATGAAGAGTTCCTTTTTGGAGAAAAAAATAAATAAATCAAGAATTTCAGTCCTGGAAGGGGAAATTGTTTCGTTGAATATATGTTTAGGAAAACATATTGTGGAAATACTATAAAGAGGAAACTTTACCATAAGACGAGGTTTTCTGCTATATGCATTTGATCGTGGCGCAGCTCCACACCAAAATAAAAGCCGCCACACCTTCAGAATCAATTAAAAAATATGTTAAAACAATGTAAAGCAAGTGATATAGCATAGCTAAGTCATATTTGTGCACTTATTCTAATCATAATCAGTGTTTAAAATGAATCTAAATATCATGACATGTTAAAATGTACTTTATTTTGAAAAACAAAACAAAAACAAAGCCTACTCCAGCTCCTGCATCGTAAAACTGCTACTGAATGAAGCTACTGATGGCTACTGCGCTGTTAGAGAAGGAAATATAGAGACGACATCCAGTGTCTGGCAACTTTTATTCAAAAAACTGACTAGAAACAAATCTAGTGACTTTTTTCCTGTGTTTTGGCTGATTTAATAGCTTCACATGAAAGCAGTAATCTGTCTACTATCTCACGATAGCTGCTGTTGCTCAGCGCTGTCTCTCAGGCGCAGGCAGCTGCTGTGAGTTTTGTGAAAAGGCAAGATATTGCACTATTAATCACAATAGGGACACTCATCTTTGTTCAAGCAGAACCATTTATTTATTTTGCCTTATTCTAAGGTTTGCACTTCCAGCCCAGTAAGAAAATTCATCTCGTTTTTATCCATTTTTTGTGTCAAATAAAAAGTTTATTTGAATGATTTCCTTGTTGTTTCTAATTTGTTTCGTTTTTTTAAGAAAAAAAAATCAATTAAAGACGTAAATTGGATGTATTGTTGGGGGGGGGGGATTACATTTTTAGGTCACATCGCCCCGCCCCGTTTGGTCCAGCGACATATTTTTTTGGCATTTGGACAAACTTAGATCAGGTTCCTTTCAAAATCTCCAAATCTAACTTGACAAATAATAAAAAGGAGGTTTTTATTTTTATTTTTTCAGTAAATCCAAATTCTTTAAAACTCAGTTTGTCATTTGGTGTCTTAATTTTAATCTAAAAAGTGCTGTTTGAATGTTTTGTTTGGTTATTCAGACCCTGTTTAAGAACTACTGATCCAGTTCAACCTAGGGCTGGACGCTAATTCAATAACAATATATATCGATCGACAGACGTATATCGACAATAGGAAAAAAAAGCCCAATAAAAAGTTCAAAAGAACAAAAGTATTCCTTCCTGTTGCATTTTAGACATGTAGGTTAATATTACATCATTACATCCTCCCAACCAATCACAACGCAGACCCAGGAACCCAGCTCCGTCCCCTTCAAAGAGTTCAGCGAGCACATGTTTTGTTATCTTTTAAAAACTTTTAGTTTTGGTAAAAAGTTGGTTGAATAAAGGTTGAGTTTGAATTCAGTGTTTGCGTGTTCTGTATCTAAAAATAGGTTGCCAAGCAACAGCATAAAATGGCCAGGGCTGCACTTTATATATACACGTTTTCAATTTGTTGATAATTATCGATACCGATCAATATGATTTCTATTTTATCGATATGCTTTTTCTTTTTCTCTACATCGTCCTGCCCTAGTTCAACCTGAATTTAAAGTTCTGCAGAGACAAAACAGGCAGAAAAGGCTCTTTCTTGTTTGTGAGTCCAGCTGCAAACTGTGTTGTAAACTTCTAAGATTTAGCATATCAATGTATTATAGATAAAGAAAAGCCACTCTGCTATTTAGCATTATCAGACTTTTGTTCCCATAGAAAATGCAGAGATTAAAAAAAATAAAAAAAAGTGTCTTGATTAAACAACCATTTCCTCACTCTTGCTTCCGATACTTACACAAGACTCAAAGGATAAAACATTTCCTGGTGTAGGAACACTGTTGATGTGTGACAGGCCACTTTCTAATGTATTTTAAATTTAAAGATCTGATGAGGATCATTTATGGCTTTCTGAATCATACAATCTCTACGAAAACAATAACAGGTTGGCGTAATTAACGTTCACGGTGGCAGTGGAGAGGAGAAGGGAAGGAAGGAAATGGATGGAGGCAGAAGATGGACTGAGCTGGATGAGTGGGGTGGGCTCCGACACAAACATGTCGCTCTTTGTTCTGAACTCGTGGCCCACTTACTCTGGAGTCGGTGTTCTCACACACACACACACACAGAGAAACATAATGTACGCAGCTTAAAGAGCCCTCTGTTCTCACCCACAGCCAGCACACAGCCTGAATTCACGAAGCCGTCACCAACACCGACAGCTCAACCCAGAGCAGGAAATCGCCGCTCTGCACCCCCAACCTCAGCGGCACAGCTGCAAAAACACAGCGGCGAAAAATCAGCGAGACGCGCCGCTTTCGCGCCCGCTCACCTTCAGTCGAGCGGACGCTCCTCGCGGCCACACACGGGAAGAGTCTGAACAGGGAATTCCAGGGTGGAGAATGTGGAGCTTGGCTTGCTGGCTTGGATTTCACCGCAGACATTCATGCAGCCCCCCCGTGCCACATTACTCCGGCCTTTTCTACACAAACCATTACGCGCCGCTGCCGCTGCCCCAAACACGGGCTCACGTTTCTTCCTCCCACTCCCCAGTACGGGAAGGCCGTGACGATCCAGGCGCTGTTGTAGTAAAGAAACAAAGACGGTGTCCACGCAACAGGAACGGGATCCTTAGCAGTCAGGAGAAAAAAAAAACAAACGTCGGATCAGGAGGCAGAAGCAGGGCTGAGAGTGAAATAAAAAAAAGAAAAAAAAAAAAAGAAAATCCTGTTGGTGAGGTAAGTGTTTGGGAAGAGCAGCTGATGAGTGAGAGGAGCTCCCATCCAACCTGGCTGTCAGGAATCGGTGAAACTAAAACAGGAACATCTCACAGGACAGGTTTCATTTTTGTTTGAGTAAAAAAAAAAAAAAAAAAAAAAAACATCCGACAGACTGAAGCAGTGCAGCCAACTCATTACATCTCCTCCAGCACCTATCCGTGTCCAAGTTCCACCGTCTCTCCTCCTCCTGCCAGATTTTCAACAACTCTTCTGCCCTCCTCTGCTGCAGAGTCTAACAGACACATGATTTCCAAAAAGCCATTTCTAAAAAAATTAAAATAAAAAAATAAAAGCCGTTTCTACAGGAACGACCCTTTACAGGCGGGGGAAACCGGCGCTCAGAGCTCTGGGTGTCCTGGGAGGAACAGATGGGAAAGTCTGGAGCAGAGTCCTGGTCTTGTTTTTATCCTGCCGGTGATCTTTTTGTCCCCTGCAGTGAGTTAGGTGTCCCTGCAGCTGCCTGCTTGTGTGTGCGAGCTAAACTGAGCTGGCATCCAATGTCAGTGCGAACGGAGCATGCTCACTGGCGCCCTTCCCTGTCCCCCGATTACAACTCCTCGCCCAACAGAGACGGCTTTCTCCTCCACAACACCAACTGGACTCCTACTTCGCTTGTCACCGTCTTCCCCCCCCAATCCCATTCCTGAGCACTTCCTTTCACGGTTATGTCAGCTTAAATCCTGCATATTTTCCCCTTTCCCCTAACTTTCTCTCTTCCACCCCCCCCCTCCCCTCCCTTCGCCCAATGCTGGTTGTGCAAGTGTCAGATTTCAGTCTTCGTCTCGCTGCAGGCTCTACCACCAGCTGCCCTCACTGACACCATACTTTCTCGCTGCTTTTCCCTTTCCTTCTGTCCAGGTCGTCTCCCTTTCTGCCTCTTGCTACAGTAACCGGCTCAAATAGGAAACGAGGTGTTCTCACACCCACGAAAAACAAGACTCCTTTTTGGATTTTGTTACCCTCTTGGGACCGTTGCAGGAATTTCAGATGTTTGCTTGTTCCATCTCTTGTTCCTGCGCACAAATCTGAGCTAAACCAACCAGAGCAAGCAGCTTTGACTGAAACTGAAAAACACCATGGGCTCCACATAGAGCAAAAGGGCAGCAAAAATGTCTCTTAGTTTTTCAGTGACGGATTCGAATGGAGGGAACTCTACCATAAATAAATAAAAGTCAAGGCTAATTTAAGCGACCAGCGTTTTAAGTGGACAAACGTGATAGAGACAATCAAATCTAACACAATCACCAACTGGCCGAAGCCCAAAATAGTCCTGAACCATCAGGACGCAGAGTAAAGGCCCGCTGTGGTATCCGAGCTGTCAGCAGCAGATTCTTTAAAGGAGCAATCAGCAATTTTTCACCACTAGGTGGGGCCTGAGCGCCGTCTGTAGACCAAAACCAGATGTGACACGCCACGCCTCTCTCCACCTCCCCTACAGCTGCAACCCTGCAGCCATTTCACCTCCCCTGCTCACCCGTCGCCTTCTATGCGCATTTTTGCAAAGGATAAAAACCCAGCAAAACAGCATCACCTGTCAGAGGAACGTGTCTAGTGAAGAAGTAACTCATAACTCTAATTTTGTTAGCAAGAGACGGCATTTATCTGCTGGGCGTGCTCTCGGCCATCTTGCTCTTAATATTAGGGATGCGCGATATATCGGCATTAACATCGGTATCGGCCAATGGTAGCCATGTTTTAAACGTATCGGTCCGGTAAGGAAAACTGGGTTGATAATAACAACCGATTATTATTATTTCCATCTAGTTGCCCTTTGGTCATGTTAAAGTAACAGTGATGCATTTTGGGTTTTTAAATGAAGCAGAGATAGTTAAAAAGTCTAGACCATACAACACATTCAAAAAGGTATAATAGTTTTCAGTCAGTAGAAACTTTTACAAAATCTAACCATCACAGAAACGTAATATATATATATATATATATATATATATATATATATATATAAATAATATATATATATATAGATAAAATATATATATATATAGAATATATATATATAGAATATATATATATATATATATAATGCGGTTATCGGGCATAACGGCATTATTAATATTGGAAATCGACATCGGCCCAAATTTTCATATCAGTGCATCCCTAATTAATTAATATGCTATCAATCATTTGTCATCACACCCAGGGTATAGCCCAATCTGTGTCTGCATTCTTATCTGAATATCATCATTGCATTTTGCACATTATTAACATCAGAGAGGACTAAATGGCAAATAATCCGTGTTGAGTAATATTGGTGTTTTCAGCCAATCTTCAGATGCTCACAGCTGGTTTGAGGCTTTTATTAGACATTTTTGGTGCTTCCTTTATACATATAGTTGGTATTGCCCACTGATTGCATCCACCATCACTGCAGCTGACCCCAGTTTGCTGATTTTAGGCGCCCTCACTCGACTGATATAACGAAACACATGGAGCATATACACCTTGATACATTTAATTTATTCCGGTTTACATGGTCAATTACCCTACAGGGTTAAAAGTCACTGGCTGTGTTGAACGCACAGATGAACAATCTGTCATCACATTTTGGGTCTCCTGCTGTTCTCCGAGGCTGAGCTCTGGTCACGATCTTTAAATCCAAACAGTTTTTACAGTCTCTACGACTTTGTTCGTGTAACATGTCGTCATTCTGCCCAAAGAAGCGATGATTTCTGATCTGAGCCGCTGGATTCGCTTCACAAACCGTCTCGCTACAGCTGGTCACATTATGACCAGACGACATCAACAATGATACAGCCAGAAAAAAAAAAAAAAAAACGTAGACACAAAGAGACCCTGCTGCGTCCCACATGCCAACTGTGAGCTATAAAAAAAACAGCAGCGGTGAAACTGGCCCCTGCATGAAGTGTGTCATTAAAGGGGCAGGCCGAGGGAAACAACAATGAGCCATCTGCACCGGGCTGCAGTTCATCAGCAGCGACTCAAACACTTCATCACCTCCAGCCAGGAAGTTTACAAAGAGGAAGAGGGGGGGGTAGGAAGACGGGTAATTTACATTTTAAGCGTCTTTAATCTGTCCCTCTAATAAAAACATCCTTGAGCGGGGGTTCGGTAAGAGAAACAAGAAGTGACGATGCACTGAAGCCCTTTGCTCATGACAACGATCCATTAAAAACTGAATTGTCTCTCAGTTTCTGTCTACACGTCTACACGAAGATGTTTGATGATCTCTGAACGCCAGAAAGCGCTAAAAACAGCGCAATTCCCTACCAATTCCACTAGTAGGCAGCATGTTCTTTGAAACTCAACACAAAGCTCCAAGCTTATAAAGTTTCCACCACTAAATAAACGTTCAGAAAAGCAGGAACTGAGATGTTTAAGTTGCTTCAGGTGACTGAACGCCGTGGGTTTTAAACCGGTCATCTTCAGTAGCTGCGTTTCCATCCTGTCTTTATGCAAATTTCGAATGAACTTTTAAAATATCGCAAAAAAGAGAAATGAGCATCAGACGTTTTTCCATTTACTGGTTTGTAGCGAATCAACCAGGAGACGCACGGCGTAACGTCGTCATGCGTTGGCTGTAATAGACAGGAAGTAGCTGTTGCTAACTAGCACGGACCACAGGTCAGCGAGGCTTTAGTAGATGTGCCGAGTTTATTTTTGTTTGTTTTACGGATCAGGCTTAGAAATGCTCACGTCTCTTCGTCGGTCCACAATCTGTTGTTGCTTCATGTTTTTGTGCGTTTTTTACGAGACGCCAGCGGCAGAAGAAACAGCGGATCAGTCCTGTGAGGTAAACGTTTGCTACGTCAGAGCTGATTTGACAAATGCGTTTCCATCTCCTCTTTAGCGTATTTACAGTTTTTCAAAAAAGTCGGAAACCACCTCAAGTGAGCGTATAAAAAAGACTTTTTTTGCGAAATTTAGTGAGTTAATTCGAATTTTGCCATTTCCACCGACCCCTTCTGGTGCAATACTTCAAAATGCGCATTTATAAAACGTTGATGGAAACGCGACCGGTTTCTACCGAATGCAGGGCTTCCCCCTGTGGGCCGATTCAGGTTTTTCCTGTAAAAGATGACAGAGAGCTGAATCTTTCCATCCTGAAACCAGTTTATAAATCGTGCCGTTGTCAGAGAAAGCGTGCGTCGTGCTGAAGACAAACAGCTGAAACACAACAGAACTGTTGTTTTAACCAAAACCCGTCGTTGTGTGCACACGGGGCCTGAGGCGAGGGGACCGGCGGGCTGGGGGTGAGGAGAGCACGTGCTCACATTTCCATATGAAACGACGCCTGCTGCCCTTTTCACTTACCGTCTCACGCTGGGATGTAAGGAGCCGACAAAAGGCAGAAAACTGCTTTGATTACATCAAACGTTCATCTGCGATGAAGATATCACAGGGAAAATCTGCCAGGCTAGATCTCATCCGCACATCAGATTAAACATGTTACACCGCACAGCAAAATACTTAGATGTGCCCCAGAGCAGTATTTAAAACCTGGCCCAGATGTTAACATTTTAATTCTTACTATACATACTCTGATCCTCAGTGTATCAGTGGGCAGGAGGAAAGGTTAGACCTGAATATTACTGAAGTAAAGCACAAAATCAATCTCTCCTAGAGTGAATCTTTGTTGGTCTCTCTACTCAAAACTATAAGATTTATAACAATCTCTGTGTTGCATCCTCTAAACATTTTATTCAATTAAACCTTTTTTAATGTGATGAAAGACCCACTGAGATAAAGACCTCTTTCACAGAAGTGACATTAAGTGTGAACAATATAAAATAGTTTTAAAAATGTAAAACAGCAACAAAATTTAACACCTAGGCACCATTTGAAAGATTTCCGTCGGTTTCTTAGGACAGAGCGGACGGCTTTCAGTGAAACCAGCCCAGTTCAGACAGGAGGGCCTTCCCAGCAGAGAAAAACTGAAAGCTCTCTTTCCCGTTTTAGTCCAAACACGACGGCGCAGAGAAATCTCATTTGACTGTGAGGCACAACAGCTTTCGGTTCACCACAGAGAAGTGCATCCAGCAGGACAAGTGTGCTTTTGAAGGCTTAAACATTATTCAACCATCTTTACCTTAAACTCCTAATTATTCCTGCACCACAACATCAAGTCTACAAAACATCGCCAGCTGCCCATAAAAAAAGCAATTTAGTACTACAAGTGTAGAGTATACTCAGGTACAAAGAGTACAGCCAATTATTTTTCAGTCAATCTCAAGATTAGATCCTTCTCCCTCCTCCTGGATGTGCACCACGTCCAGACTTCAGGTGCCGTTTCTCCACTCTGACCAATGCATCGACCCATCGGGGCGTGGATAGCGTGTGCTTCCAGCTAATAACAGCTAGCATGTTTCTAGATTCAGCTTGTATTATTGTTGATGGGACGCCCGTCTGAAACCTATCAATGAGGCGCCAACATGTTGGAACAGGACCCTAGGGCTGAGCAATATATGGCTTAAAAATTCAGATTCTATTTACCAAATTTTTTAAAACATACTTTTTTTCAATCATGTTGCCTGAGGGCCACCGTCATTAAAATATAACATACGTAAACATTACTTTATGAAATCTATGCATTGCCTGAATCCACACGATGTACATCTAATTTTACCAAAAACATCGTAATCAGAGGGACACACGACTCACCAGGTGAATAAGTTATTCAAGGTGTGTGGTAATTAGGTAATTAGTGCAACAGTTTCAGAGAGAGAAAAAAAAGAGACTAGATTAAAAACTATATTAATTATATTTATATCCATCTTTGTAATCCAGGGCGGAATCATCAGCAGCTTTGCGTTATATATTTGCAATGTGAAAACAGAGCAGGTCTCCTCTCTGCTCTGAGTGCATAAATACATGTAGCAGAAATCCTGAGCTTAGGGTAAAAAAAAAAAAAAAGTTTCCTCTTTAGAGCATTTCCACAATGTGTTTTCCTCAACATATATTCAACATTGCAAGCTTTTACCAAAACAAGTTTCCCTTTCAGAACTGATATTTATAGTTACATGGAGAAAAAAACAACAACCTTGATTTCCCAAGAGTTAAATCTTCATAAATTGCAAATTGGAATTAATCGATAGAATCGATTCATCACCCAGCCCTACTTGCTGGTTAGGATTCTTAGTCATCCAGGTCATGATCGGTCCAAAAAAGATTAAAAAATAAAAACAACTGGACTTCTATTCTGAAGCTGAAGACGTTTCGCTTCCCATCCAGGAAGCTCTCTCGATTAAAAATGTCTGGAGTAGTGAGGAGTTCCCAGCTTTATGGAGTTACTACGGCCCTCATTATGAGATCCGTTTCCGGTCTAGAAATCAATTCCACGGTTAGCAGCCAGCTAGCAGAGGCGCTGCACTGAACCTGGCACCGTGGCTAAACCAATATTTAATCACAACATGCCCGCTGTGTGCAAATACGTTACATCAGAAACATTGCAAAGCAAGACCGCAACAAACAAACAATCTCACAAAGCCGTTGTAGCGCGAGGCAAAAGCTCCAGCATGACCTACAATACAACAAACTTAAACATCCGGGGGAAAAACAAAACATTGAAGATCAGTGAGATGTTTTAGCCAGCGTCACAGACTCTGGGCGCAGACTGTGAGCCAGACGGGCTGTTTGCCGACTTCACAGTCCAGCAATTTCCTACATTTTTTTGACAAATTCATACATATAGCTAGTTTGACAAAGCAGGGGATGTATACTATCAAGTTTAAAGGCATACTATGCAACATTTTTCAGTTAATTAATGTGTTCCATACCGTTTTGGATGATTAAATGAGTCATTTCAGGTCGAACAAAGGTTTTCTCGGCCGCCCTGGTGGTCTGTGGGGGAAATACCGTACTTGCAATTGCAGGAGCCCTCGGCCCGCACCCACAGAAGTCTCGCTTTACGGCGAGAACTCCATGTGTTTTTGCCCTGCCATTCACTATATGCACGCGCGAAAGCAACAACAAAGAACCGCGTGTTAACGTCAAATGAACATGCAAGCATATCGAGTTTTATTATTATTATTTATTTTTTATTTATTTTTTTACGTTGGCGAGACGCTACCACGGCGGCCGTGGCAGCTAAGCTCAAAACAACCGCGCCTGGCTTGACGGAGAAACCAGAATAGCTGAGCATCTTTACGACAGTGCACTTTTACTTTCGCCCTCTGGGGGGAGCCTCACTGGAAAATCAACCCCGGTTGCATAGTATACCTTTAAAGAGCTAGTTGAGCGCCTAGCGAAGTCTAGTCTCCGCCAGGTAGCCACAGCATTTTTAGTGGCTAACATGGCAAAGCTCACAGAGAGGAGAGGGAACATTGTGTAACGGTAATGAAAGAAAGAAAAGAAAAAAAAAAATAGTACAAAGAATGTGGGTCTCTCACGGTATAATAAGTAGTATCTAATTATAATTTTTATCTGCAATCATGCAGCTCCAGTCAGTGATCCTGAGTCGTTAGAGATAATCTGAAGGCAAACTACGTCACTTCAGTGAAGCTGCGTCATCCCACAACGGATTCCCCGCGTCTTGAGACAAACCAGTGGATCCGTGGAACGGGACCTTGCTCTACGTCAGCGACCGTCTGTTGATTAAGACGCAGCAGAAACTTTTCCTGTGCTTCCATCCTCAGTCCGCTGTAGAAATGGTATCCAGCAGAACTTTGTTTCATTTACACGCAGCACGGTGTGCATCACAACCAAACACAACAAGCATCTGAAACTATAAACCCTTCAGATTCAGACATACTTTAATGATCCCAGGGGGAAATTACTTCAGACCGGTTTTGTCCAGCTGACTTTCCAGGGGTGGTTAGCTTAAACTGGGACGACGCATGGGGAATCATGAAAACACACAGTTCAAGGTGCAAAGATCCAAACTTAGATGGATCAACGTTACAATGGGAGGAGCAGATAACCACAGGCCGAGCAGGAGGGCGGGGGGCAGCTCTTAGCGTCCAGCAGTTCATTGAAAGGACGCATACCAACCAGAGCAGGAGTTTGGTCCTCAGAGCAGGAGAAAGGTAAACCTCTCAGGAATGCAACAATCCAGTCAGATTTAGTGCTCACTGGATCATATGATGCAGGAAACAAATAGAAGAACTAAATCACTGAACCACAAATCAATGCTGACCAAACCGTACCTGCTCACAGGAATGCGTTTGTAGTGGACAGAGTTAGGGAGAGGAGAAGGAAGTCTTTTTGCTTTTTATTTTCAAAATAAAATAAGTGCAACTGGCAATGAAGGAGTGCCTTTCTGGTTCTCTACATGGACGCTGTCACATAGGCTGAGCTGCATGTCGGTAATTAATTACACAGCATGTTAAACGTCTATTTGGCTGCAGGTCTGCAGATCAGCCAACTCTGGACAGAACTGGTCCCCCGGAGCGTTATTCAACATTTCCTTCCTTCAGCTTGAAGTTTCCCCTTCTGTCTTACAACCATGATGGATATCAGCCCAAAAAATGTCTGATGATGGATGTCGATGTGTAACCTCAGACGACAACAAAGAACCAAAAGCTGGCCTGAATTCCTCCTGAAACAATTGGACTCAGAAAAACATGGAGCAACATGTCTTTCTCCCACTTTTTTTTTTTTTTTCTTCAATAGGAATGTGCTTTATTTCATGGAAACCATCAGTGAATGAAACGGATGTAAACTGTAAGGCAAAGAATCACACACACACACACACATAACCATGACACAAAAACATCCCATTAATTATTAAACACGCTGACCTTTTAATATCACTCTCATAATTTAATAATTGAGATAAATTTCCACGCTACCTTAAAAAAGAGAATCTATTGAGAATTAAAACTGAAACAGAAATGAAAACTACATCTTTGTGTGCCGTCTTAGCTTAACAAAAAACATAAAATAAAAATAATAATAGAACAACTGGACTTCTAATCTGAAGCTGAAGACGTTTCTCTTCCCATCCAGCAGGAAGCTTTCTCAGTTCAAAATGTCTGGAATAGTGTGGAGATCCCAGCTTTATAGAGCTCAGATTCACATGTAGATTCACCTGGAACGGATCATTAGGCTCATCGTTAGCCTGTCGCTCAGGAGAAATATTGTGGTCACATGCATTGAAGTGTGAGTTGGGGTGAAATTTAGCAGAAATCAAGTTTATAACTGTGTCATACATGTGAATCTAAGCCCTAACGAGGCCTCGTCGGCAGGTCTATAAATCTTGGATCTCCACATTACTCCAGACTGAAAAAAGCTTCCTGGATGGGAAGCGAAACGTCTTCAGCTTCAGATTAGAAGTCCATTTGTTTTATTTTAAACCTTTTTTGGATTCATCATGGCCTGGATGACTGAGAATCTTCACCAGCATAACTGCTCAGAACAGATTGGTCTTTCAGAGGCTCATTAGGCTTTAAAGGGGATCAATAAAGTATTGATTTGTGATGTTAGCAGCCTGCAATGATGTATTTTGGTGCAAATTCAATAACTGAATTTATCAAATTTGTATGTTTTTTTTAATTTTAGATTAAGGTCAGATTTTGAACTTATCTAAATAGTTGTTTATTGAAATGTATTCAGATATTATGGATCCAAGACAAGAGAAAAATTTCTATATCAGCACAAATGAAAATAAAAATACAGAAGCGCGTCATCTGCATCCACCTCCTTTGCTATGAAACCCCCGAAGCTCTAAATTCTGGTGCAACCAATAATCTGCTAAAGTCCTATAATTAGTGAAATGAAGTCAAGTGTCACATGATGTGTCAAAAATAAACAGCTTTCCTGAAAGGCCCCAGAGGCTACAGCACCACTGAACTAAATTCATCGCACCACGAAGACCAAGGAGCGCTTCAAACAAGTCAGGGACAAAGTCTTTGAGAAGTACAAGTCAGGGTGAGGTTAGAAAAATAGATCCAAATCTTCCCGCAGAGCACTATCAGATCCATCAGCATCATGCTGTGGGGGATGTATTTCAGGTTCACCTTCCAGCAGAACAAAGACATGAATCAGAGTGCTAAAGCAACACCTGGGTGGTTTAAGGGGAAACATTTAAATGCGTTGACCCCCAAAAACAAAAACACAAAGAGCATCATGGAAATACATATCTGTTATCAATATAAGTCAAGTTGTACTTATAGCACAGATGACAATAAAAGAACAACATCGGCCAATACCCCCAGGTAACCAATCATGTGAAGCCACCATTTTAATTTCTGGCTGTGATTTTGTGGTCTAAGCCGGAGGACACGCCGAAGCTACAAGTGGATGAGTCAAAATATTCTGCTGGGGCTGGGCAATATATTGAGACTTTAAAAATAGAGATAAAAAAAAAAAAGATATACAAGATGACACTATATGTCTTTGTTGCTTTATAATTATACATTTATGTTATTTTTCAGCTATTTCTCATATTTATCTACAGCTGTTTGTTAAAAATGTGCCTGTGAGACATTTGGAACAAAACTTTGATTCAGGGACGCCTTCTTATAATTACTTTAAGAAAATAAAAACATTGTATATATCGGCTAGAGATGCACCGATCCAGTAATTTCTATCACTTGATACACCAACAAGTCCGACTGCAACATGCAATGTCTGCAACGTGAAAATTGTGATGGGTGGTGATAAAGTTGATCATTTCAACACCACAAACTTAAATAAGCACCTCCAAAAGCACCACGCTAAAGAACATGCAAACCCTTTTTGTTTTTTAAACAATGTTTATGTAAAGCCTGGTAATTTCTCTCACATGGCTAGGTATGCGGTTCATTCATTCAACAGTAGCATCCGATCGGTATCGGCAATCGTACCAATTTACTCAACCCAGGTATCATATAGGAAAAAAACTGAATCGTTGCATCTTTCACATCGGCATTTGGCCTAAAAATATCAAGATGTTATTTTCATCTGTAGTATTAACCCACACAATTTATCACACAGTCAAACAGCGCAGTAGAGAAATGGCCAAACTGGGTGGAGGTGGCCGCTCTGAGAGCTGGAGAGGGACGGGGTGTGAAAAGCCGCCTTTGCATTTGAAGACCGCACCGAAACCAGTTGCTCTCAGACGAAGCTCAGAACGGGGGTAAAGGAGGGGCTGTGGGGCAGCAATAACTAGGAATTCAGACCAAGCAACGCAGTTCCACTTTACAGAGACAACTGAATGAATTAAAAATGTGAAAAAGTGTTAAAAAGTATACGCCCGCTTAAATACAGGTAGTGCATCTCTAGAGTAAATTGATCCAGATAAGGTTTGTTCAGTGGAATTAATTCAGATTTTTAACTACAGAGAACACAATGTAGTTCAGATTACTTAAAAAAAAATGTAATGCTGTAAATCAGATGCTAACTTCAGCCTTAATAACCAGCAGTTATGCACACTTTGTGCTTCGGCGGTCACAGTTTGTCTTTTATTCAGTTGCTACCAAAAAAAAAAAAAAAAAAAAAAAAAAAAAAAAAAAAAAAAAAAAAACAGCAAATTCAGCCACGACTACTCCTGTGTTAATTTTACTGGAAGGAGTCACGTAGGCAGCAACTTGAAAGTGCTTTGCAAGGCTGACTATCCAGTCGAGAAATACAACAACACACTGTAATTTTGTAAGCTCCTCTTCCAGTTCTACTGCTGGGCATCATGGCTGCTAACAGAGAACCTACTTTGTGCTTAAACCTCATCATTTAAATCAGTTAGGGGGATAAAAACAATCTTAATGCAGATATTCCATGTATCCCAATTCATGGTAACACAATGAATAGTTGAATAAATATATAAATTAGGCATATAACTAGGCTCGTAACGTGCACAAACTAGATGAAATCCAGTTCAGAACATACTTTGATTTCACTCACATCATATGTTTTAGTATATATTTTTCAGGTGACTACAAATGTATATCGTTTTCTGCTTTAACTTAAAATTAGGTTTAACGCCCAGTCAATTGTTACACTGACAGGAATTTATGTTAAATGTAGTTAGGGTGTTTTTTTTAACCTTGGTCCTGCTTTTTTAAATGTTTCCCTGATTCTGGACGCCAGTCGTTTTGTGTTCCAGTTTCCCTCGTTATGGAAAGTAGGAAAGAAAAAAAACATGGACGCTAGCACTGTTGATAAAACAATAACATTGACAGTAAAGCTGCTCTAGAAGGTATTTCATGCAAATAAACAGAGCTGAAACATCCAGTCTGACAAACACTGAAAGGCAGCACCTGTACGACTCACTAAATGTTACATAAATAACATAAAGCTGCTAAAAACAGTCAAAGTAGGAGGTTTTACTCAATGAGTGCCGAAGGCTGGTACCATCCTGTTGCTTTTAGGGGGTCGTTCCAGTTACATTTTCAAACCCTGAGGTCGGGAATTCCGACTACCGAGGACACATGGAACGGACCATAACAGACTTTAGCTGAACTGCGATAATCTGAACCGGGTCTTAAAGCAGGGAAGCATCTAAAATAAACAGGCCAGTGTGCGTCGGGTTGAAAAACACAGGCGTGGAACAACAACCATCCTTAACAAACATCACTCCTACCGATCACAGGCGCTTTAAACTAAAATCAACACGTTGACATCTCTGATTTCTTTCTTCCCCCCACCCCACCCCAGGGAGCTTTGCTTGCAGCCTAACGCATTTCCATCTACAGGTGCTCCCGGTGAGCCTGATGCTAAGTGATGCAGGAGAGGCTGCAGACCCACGCAGTCGCCGCGAATCTCAGCTGCAGCCAACGGCGATAAACCGTGGATCGGGTCGGCGTCGCTCGTTAGCTTCGCCGCAGGAAACCCCACAACGGGAGGAAAGCACCGAAGCCGAGCCAACACCCTGTGACCGGTCGCTGTATGTAGCCCTGGGCGGCCCGGTCCGGTCGGTGCTCTCACCATCACAGACAGCGGAGGCCTCCGTCCTGCAGTAAACCAGGATCAGTTAGCCGTTAGCCGTTAGCTCAATCCGTACCTCGGCGAAGCACCAGACCACAAACAGAGCCCCCCGGGTGTGTTTCTAACAGCCTTCCACTCATTGTTGACACCGGCGGTTCTCGCTTAAGGGCTTGACACCGGACTGCGGAGCATAAACGGTATCCCGTTGACCGGATAGCAGCTCCTCGGCGTTAGCACGGAGCTAACCGCTGAAGCTAACGTCTGCTGTTGTTTTCACCCGAAAGAGGCTGCTGCGAAAAAACCAGGCGCTGTGCTCGCTAAAAGCCCCCTCTTACTTCTGAAGACGGCTCCTTCGGCTCACGGCGGGTCACTGGGCAGGTGAACGGCGAGGAGACAGAGTCCAAGGTCCCTGTTTGTCGTCTTTCCTCCGTCGACTCGGCGAACACATCGGAGCTCCGACCCAGACAGACTCCAGGCGCTTAGTAGCAGCCGGGGCGCGCTCACTCAAGTTTGCTGTCGGGAGCGCGCGCTGCACGAACTGCGCTGAGACCGGACCAGGGGCGTTGTCAGGAGCTGGGGACACTGGGGGGCCCGGCATGCTGGCAGGGCAACATTAAAGATGCAAAAACAAAAAAATAAATAAATACATAAATATGCCCAAAAAAAGGTGTATTCAGATCTGATTGACTAAATGTAATGAAAAGGCTGGGAATGAAAAACTCCACAATTGCGCTGAGACAGAACCAGGGGCATTGTCAGGAGCTGGGGACACTGGGGGACCCAGCATGCTGGTAGGGCTACATTAAAGATGCAAAAAAATAAATAAATATGCAAAAAAAAAAAAAAAGTGAGGAAAAAAAGGTGAATTTAGATTTGATTGACTAAATGTAATGAAAAAGCTGGGAATGAAAAACTCCACAATTGCGCTTAGACCGAACCAGGGGCATTGTCCGGAGCTGAGTACACTAGGGGGCCCAGCATGTTGGCAGGGCAACATTAAAGATGCAAAAATAAATAAATAAATATGCAAAGAAAATGCACAAAAAAGGCGAGGAAAAAAAGGTGAATTTAGATCTGATTGACTAAATGTAATAAAAAGGCTGAGAATAACAAACTCCACAATTGCGCTGATACTGAACCAGGGGTGTTGTCAGGAGCTGGGGACACTGGGGGGCCCGGCATGCTGGCAGGGCAACATTAAAAATTTAATAAATAAATATGAAAAAAAAGGTGAATTTAGATCTGATTGACTAAATTTAATGAAAAGGCTGAGAATGAAAAACTCCACAATTGCACTGAGACCGGACCAGGGGCGTTGTCAGGAGCTGGGGCTGTGAAA
The DNA here is from genome assembly GCF_011125445.2 of Fundulus heteroclitus. NCBI lineage: Eukaryota > Metazoa > Chordata > Actinopteri > Cyprinodontiformes > Fundulidae > Fundulus > Fundulus heteroclitus. The sequence continues at coordinate 11,199 of NW_023397235.1, read as the reverse complement.
ACTCCACAATTGCAATTATAGCAAACAGAAAAAAGAACACTAGCAACCTCTTGTTTGTTCAAAGTTAAACATTGTAAATAGAGATCGTTAACCACAAATTAAATAATCTTGTTTTTTAAATATTCCCCATAAATTTAAGTTTTATTCAAATATCGGGTGCAAACCATTGTTTCTGCACCAAATAAGGAAGTGGATTTGTCATTCAAATTTTTAATTTGAAATGTGGAATTCCTCTACCCAATTGATTTGCATCCTGCTTGTATGACAATGATTGCACCCGCCCTCCTCGGGCTCCCAGACACTTCGGAGAGGAGATAGACAAAGTAATTCTGTACATGCACAAAATTTCACGATCGGATTAAATGATGGGATTATACCGTTTTTATGGACACACAATCAAGTAACCCGATCATAATGTGCGTGTATATGCACCTGGCTTTATTCAGAACATAACCACTCTGACATGTGCAGTACTTCCGTCTTTGTTAAACAACAATAAGTGGTAAATAAACCAGTATTATACGAGTTTGTGTTCAAAGCGCCTACGCTGGACTCGCATGATGTTCTAATTACAGTTGAAACGCTACTGAGTAAGCAACAATTTTGAGCTCCTTTATTTTTTTATAGAAAGGTTTTATCTGGAGCCCCGACACTTTTGCTTTCCGATATTTTGAATACGTAACCTTTGAGTCTGGCGCACATGCGCACTCTTGCCACATTCGAAATAACTTGAGCCTGACAAGCGTTCATATGCACGTTGATCGGATTATCAATCGGCATAAACCACCCCGCTCATTCGGAATACATTCTCAGTCCGATTGAGCTTAATCCGATCATCATATTCCAATTGGCTTGTTTATGTGACGCATTTTTATTCCGATTGGCCCTTTATTCCGATTACTTTTGTCCATGTAAACGTAGCTACAGACTCACCGACGCGATTTGGAACCAAACAGACATGTTCACAAGCGTAAGATGTGGTATTACTGGGTCACCTTGGTGAGGGTGAGCTTATTTTGGCCAGTGAAACTTGTGACAATTGTGGATTCTGAAAAAAAAAAAAAAAAAAAAAAACAGTTGTGATAGCAGCAGCTACGCATGCGTCCTCCGGCGCTGCCATGTTTGCTTTTGGTTCGGATGTGAGCTTGGCAGCTCTTGCTTTTGTTACAGCTGTATTTCCTGCCTTAAACCATGATACTGCAACGTGATTGGCCCAAAAACGTCTTTCTTACAGCCGAACATTTGTCTCGTGTGTTCGTGAATGCACAAATACTACGAGAATTCATGTTGCAGGCAACGTTACATTCCATTGACCCGAGTCTCATCTAGAGCCAAAGAAAATACATTATGACACCTAAAAGCAGGCCATGTGTTTTTTATATTTCAAGATATGGCTATTTATTACTATTTTAACACAAATAAAACCAAGAAAATTAAACTTTAATAACGCTTTAAAAATCTCAGTAAACCCAAGGAAAGTTTCATTTTCTGGTGTGTGACAAAGAACATGACACCCAAATGTATTCCAATTAAAAATGGGTGAAATTACACATAGATAAGAAATACCTTTATTGTCCCACTGTGTGTGACAGTGGTAAAACCACTGAGCTCTATTATACACTGGAGTGCTAATCGCCGGCTGTTTGATCGAGTCGCTTTGAAGCCACCAGCCGCCATATTGGTACTCCATATTTTCCTCCAGTAACTAGGGAATATGTGCGCTACAGCATCGAATAACGAGGATTTTCTCATGTTCAGGGGGGGCTTAAGACTTTTAAAATGTCAAATGCCATATACTTTTATGTTATGTTCTAAAACTATCAAGTACTGAGAAAGTCATGTGCTGAAATATTTTGCATTTTATTCATTTAAATATATATATTTAACATTTATAAATATATAGATAACAATATACAAAAACATATATTTACATATGTGTATACATATATATACATATATACATATACACATACTTATATATACATATATTATTATGTATATTTATTATACATATTTATATATTTATATTTAATATGAATAACATTTATATTTAATATGAATAACATGTAAAATATTTCAGCACATCATTTCCTAGTAGTTGATAGTGTTAGTACATCCACTGACTGTAGAATTACCTGTGAAACGTTTTCACACAGCCAGAAAACTTCTTGTTGTTGCAACCAAATCCTGTGGGATTCTGTGAGAGTAGGGAGTAGCAAGATGGCGGCCAGTGACTTCAGGTTTTCGGCAAAATCAGCACTCCAGTGTATTATATAGCTCAGTGGGTAAAACAACAACAACAACACATAGACAGTGTTACACACCAAATCAGTGATGAAAAACAAGCTAATCTAAGGTTAAGTCTAAAGTAACAGATAATTAACTTATCAAAAAGGCAAAAATAAAAGGAAAATAGAAAAGGTATTGTGGAGTTACTAAATGTGACACATTTCGACAAAAATGTGAAAGAAAAAAACAACCAAAGGTCCCTCATAGGACATTCTACAGGTTCTTGCTACTGTTAGAAAGAAAAGTGCATGTCTATACAACCAGAAAGATACGGCACAACTTTCATGATGACGTGTGCAAGTAGGTGTGTTCTCTAAGATACACAAAAAGACCAGACTTGAATGTGGGGAAACACCAGGACCTCTGGGCCAACGCTCTTTGGACAAACGAGTCCAAAAGTGAACCGTTTGGGTACATCAAAAGAGGACATATTTAGCATAAACTGAAAACAGCGGTCCAGGGAAAGAACCTTAAACCAATGTGAATCCTGGAGGTGGAATTCACCTTAAATCTGAGGATTCCTGAGTAAAACGTGAGACTTATGGCTGCAGATGTTAAGTTTGGTTGTTTCAACGCAAGTGAATACATTTATTAACAAATTAGGCTACAGATTGATTCATGCATACCTGAGCAATGATCGCCCAAATTAACAGAAGTAAACGCTTGAAGTATGCCACTCAGTGTGTGAGTTTCACTCTGGTTTAAATTATTAAAGTAGACTGCATTTTTTAATGTTTGTCTAATTTATTGAGATACATCTGCTAAAGCTAACATGGTTCCTCCTAAATCAATGGAGAGTTTCCAGTCAGATAAAGCTGGGAATAGAATGCAAAACTCAGCGAAGGAACTAAATCTCCACTGTGGCCTGGGAACACCTTCGCCTCGTCACGTTCCCCAGCTGATAGGAGGTGGACGGATGTTTCAATTAGTGTTGGAAACCTGTAACTAAAACTTTTAACCCATCACAGTGAGCCTTTAATAATTGTAATTGGTTTTATTAACTAAATTATGTTTTATTTACATTTATATCTGCACCGACAGCCCAGCGTCTGCTGTTTGTTCAGCTTCATACATTCAACTCCTTTGTATCCATTATATGTGCATTTTTAATTGTGAGTTTTATTGCTGTTGTTTTGGTTAGAGCAGGGGGACCCAAACTTTTTGTCATGTGGGCCAAAATTGTCAAGGCAAAAGTAACCGAGGGCCAAATAACATACATTTAAAAAAAACTTAATTACCCCAAGAATTGTGTTGGAATTTTTTTTAACCTACTCCACAACATTTGATTATCTAATACTTTTAATAGACAAATAAGTCAGATTGTCTGTAGGAAAGGCATGCATAAATCATTGTAGGTCCAAAACTTAAAACACTTTTTACACATTTGTCTTATATATATATATATATATATATATATATATATATATATATATATATATATATATATATATATATATATATATATATATATATATTTATCCCTCCCAATTAAATTTTTTTTCTCTTCTCTCTTTGCCGGCACAGGGATAGTTGGGGTTGGATGGGGTTTATAAAAAAAATATATAAAAATGTTAAATTGCTGTGTGGTTCTCGTTATATTGTACACGGTCAAAGGAATTGTAACAACTGCTTAACACTACAATTTGAATGACATTGTACATCTGTTTTAACAACAATAAAAATATGATAAAAAAATTACCATCTAAATAAAAAAATATATATATTAACAATATTTTTTTTGTCTATTCTCTTTAAAAAAGAGATTTGGGTCACTCTTTCTATATTCAGCTAATTTCGTTAAACGAGTTAAAGGCACATTTTTGTGCACCAAAGTTTTATTTTAAATTTTCGTTGCTGAATGAAATGGGGTCAGTATTTGCTTTGAAATGAAGTAGAATGCAAAAGTTGAGGTAATTAAAGAGATGAATGCTTTCTACTCTACTTAATATTTTCAAATGCAATAAGATTTTAATTTGTCAGTGATAATTTTGCTCTCATAAAAAATAAAAACGACCCCTGCTGGTGGGCCAAATTACTCTTGAATTACAGTCCAGGGGCCGCACAAAATCAGTCCAGGGGCCGCAAATTGCCCCCAAGCCCCACTTTGGACACCCTTGGCTTAGGGTAACCAAACAGATGCATTCCTGCTAATAAACTGCCGTCCCATTTTTTCAGTTCATACAGACGTCGTGTGTTTAAGGCTGGTTGAGGTATTCAGCACAGTAACAGACCAAGATTAAGATTAACAGGTCATGCTGCATCTTCTATAGCAATCAGGACATAAAGGAGCCCCTCCGCCCCCCTGGAGAAAGCGAGCAGCTCTTGGTGGGGGTTGGACAGATTAGAGAAGGATTGGTTACATAACTGCGTTGAACCAGCGGGCTGCCAGGGTGTAAGTAGGAGACACGCAGGAAGAAAGACCGCGTTCAACTAAAAGTAAAACAACACAAACTTTTTAAACGTTATTTTAGTATCAAGCAGAGAGGCTCGTCTGACTGGGAAACATTTGTTTCCTCTCTTTTTTGACCTGTGTTGGTAATCCTGTGTAAACGATAGATTCATTTTCCAGAGGCGTGCACTTTGACTTGATGACTTAAGACATGACTCGTTATCCGACTTCGAATTGAATAATAATAAACTGTGACCTGACTTGGCCTTGAGTGTCTTTAATTGACATGACTTGGTTGTCTCATTAAAGTCAAAAACTGCGTCCTGGGGTTTGGGTTTGGGTCACCAGTCCATTGCAGCTCATTATAACCTGTAAATGACTTGAACTTTAAAACATGGGACTTTGACTTGTTATTTTTAACTTGAGACTTGACTATATAGACTTTCAACTTACTTGTGACTTAGGAAGTAATGATTTGGTCCCACCTCTGTCAGTTTCCCATAAGATGGCAGAAGGGTCACCCATCGTGGTCTTCTGCATCTGCTTCAAGGCTTCAAGTGTTCTCTGACATCAACAAGCTGTTTCCATCCATTAAACTGCTGCTAAACAAATGTATTCTCTTTTTCGTTGTTAGACTTGAGCGTTTGTCATGGTTTGTTCAAAACAAACACGATATTTGAGCACGGCGGTATTTAAAGAAGACATCAGGACAGTCTGGGTCTCTGGTCAGTGTTGAGTTTTGCTATGGGACACGGGAGGCAGGCAAAGATGCGAACAGAACCCCTGCATGCAAACTTGCCAATATGTTCATGTCAACACAAAGTGGTGCATAACTGAGGAGTGGAAGAAAGAAAAAGCATACATGGATTGAAATCATTTCACAAAAGCCTGAAAAGTGTGCCTTGCCATTGTATCGAGTCGCCTTCACTCTGATACCCCTAAATAAAATCCATTGCTGCCTTCAATATTCACTAAACAAGACAACCATGTATATGATCAGATCATGGTATAAGGGCTGTTGTTTCGCAACCTCCTTTTTCTTTTTCTTTTTTTACATATTTAAAAATAAGCACACGCATACTTACTGCTGTTTAAGCAGCAGCTTTAACAGTTATAACTTATATGGAGCAGGAAGCTGTGAGGTAACACAATGCCATAAAGGAAAGATCCACAGTGACCCTGGAGAGGACACTGCTACTGCTCCAGAATCTGTAAAGGGGTGTAAAACCATTTCTGAACGGTTTTAAGTCCAGCTGACTATAGTGAGAAAGGTTATTCACAAATGGAAAACCCTTCAATCAGCTGCTGGTCTTCCCACGAGTGAACGAACATCCCTGCAAATCATCTCTAAGGTTAAAGTGTGCAATACTCAGAGAAATTACCAAAAAAATTAATAAATAGGTCCGTCTCAGACTTTACATGCCTCAATTAGCAGGTTAAAGCTTTTGCAGCTCTGAGGAAGAGAACAAGTTTTCATTTGTCAGATTAAAAGTATCTTTTCGAAAATAACAGCTAAAATGGCATTAAGCGTAATTTTCTTTAGGCCCAGGTTTATGTATTTAAAAAGGGTTTCTTAGAGGTCTAGGTCTTCAGCTGCCTCTGTGAAAAACACCAAAGAAGATGCAAAGAAAAGCAGATTTTTGCTCCAACACTGTGAATCCTAAACAGCCCTTAGTCCAGAGGTCTGCAACCTGTGGCTCTTTACACTTTCAGTTTTGGCTCTTAAAAGCTTAGACCAAAAATGCGGGGGGAAAAAGATTGGTCAATGTCTCCAAATGTAAAGGTAATTTAAAATTGCTAGCTTTAGGAATTTTAAATTATTAAAAATTTTGTTCTGTAATATATGGATAACATTTCCAGAAAGAAAGAACTTAATGGTGTATAGAATATTTTACTACAGCTAAATGAAGTATCCTTTTGTCAATAGGTTGCAAACGACTTGCTATTTCATAAATTTTGATGCCATTTGCTATAAAAATCAAATGTCCAATTGAAGAAAATGTATTAAAACTAAACATAAAAATACTGTTGGTTAAATATTAAAAATTGTTGATCTTTAATTTCTTAATGTAAACAAAAACAAGCTCTTGTTTCAAAGAGACAAAATTTGTTTAGCTGAACCGAGGGCAGAAATGGGTCTGCGGGTTGTAAATGTTGTAAAGGTTGTAACCTCTGCCTTAGCCAAAAGATGAGATGTGCAGAAATCAAAGTTGTCAAAGACCCAGAAACCATTTTTAATTGTACATGCTCGTCCAACACTGCCCCCTACTGACCAATATGCAGAACACACTGGATGAGAGGCGTGGCCAGTCCATCACAGGACAACACAGAGACAGACAGGACAAGCAGCTTCCATCCATATATCTTACACATGCTGTTGGAGCTTTTCATTCATTATTGCTTTGAAGTTTGTAAAACCTTCCCTTGGGTTGAAAATTTGGTCATTTTTTGTTTTATTTCTGTTTTTTGCTCTTGTAAGACAGTTGGGTAGAACTGCCTGGGCCTTATTAATCACATGTCCTGAGTTAAAAACATACACATTAGGAATGACACTGATCTCAAAGTGAAGATTCGAATTCTTACACGTCTTTCATATTATGCAGATGGGTAAATTTAAATTATACATTATAAGCAACGTATATATTTTATGTTTATATATTTTTTTATTTTATTGTTGGCTGTATTGTCCACTATGACGTGTGCTGCTGCCTTTCTATGATAAGAAGATGAATTTTCCTTATTTATATTTAGCAAATCAAGTTTTGAGTTCGGTGAATAATGTGAAATATCTATATCACCTTCTGAGGTGTGAGCTTTGTGATGATGAGGATATTAAGCAACAGTGGAGTAAATTATATATGCAAGCTACTATGTTGCCACATAAATTTAGCATGTGTACAGATGAGGTTAAAGTGTCCCTTTTTCAAACTTATTGCACCTCCTTTAATGCGTGGCATCTGTGGTGTAACTACACTAAAGCTATAATTAAAAAAAAACTGCAAGTAACCCATCAGGATGCTTCTAGAATCCTCCTCGGACTTCCAAGATGGACATGTGCAAATCAAATGTCTGTCACGTAACATTCCTACTATTCACGCCTTGCTGAGAAACTATATGTATAAATTTAGGTGCTACTTGGATCTCAAACAACGTAATAGTGAAAGCTCTGTCAACACATGGTAATGTTAGACATACCTCAAGCTTTTTTAAATATTGGAATAACTAGCTGTTTTGTGATGGATGAGTTTTTGTTTTTACTTGATGCTTTGTTTTTATTTATTTATTGAATGAACTCTATTTTGTGTCCTGAAATAAAGAAAGAATAATTATCGCCACCCACTGTATCTTACTTACATATCCCTAAATCCTTGTGCTGAATCCAGTTTGTTGTAAAAAAGATAAGATATGTTAAGCACCGTCTTTCCAGAGTTATTTGAAAAAATTGTTGCCATGTCCATTTGTTTGATACTTTCCTTTTTGGGTCCCTTCCATAGAGCCAGTCTTTGATTGGAGTATTTAGTACATTCAAACAGAACGCGTTTGACTGTATGCCTCACAATTACCAAAGTGATGCTTTCCAATCAGGTGCAGAGAGGCATTTAACTTTGTGTGACCTCATCTAATTCTACCAAACCGACACTGTTCTCTCCTGCTCTTCCCCGATCGCTTCTGCTGTATCTTATTCAAATGTTTTCCTTTATTTCCATTAACCCATGAGCTCTGCCACTGCATCTTAATATTGGTCTGCACCTACTATGCATAAAGATAAAGTTTCAAACATGATATCCTCCCTGCATTTTGATGTTGCATCTTTAAGACTAGACAGAGCTGCATTTGAGTCTGAACAAATTAGCGTTCTCGTGGGTTTGGCTTCCTCTGTCCCTTATAGTGCAAACAGGGCAAATTATCCTGCTGTGTGAACCAGACTTTAGAGAAGAACTCCACCATGATAGTGGTTCTGGTTCCTCTCCAGCAGCTGTTTCCACTCAGCAATCAGGTCTAGTCAGCACCAGCTGTTCTAGGGACCATATAAAAGCAGCTGCTGCAGGTTGGTGTCATTGTCAGAGGAATCTGAACTGGTTGGCTGAAAGTGCTTTAGTTTCTGCTGCAGCGGTACCAGAATGAGGTGAGTATAGTTTAGTGTGTTTGTGACTGGTGGTTCTGAAGCTGGACACTGCACAGTGAAGCTTTGCAGGATGGTTCAGTTGGATCCTACCTGAAGCACGTTCTGAATGTCCATGTGTCTGCAGGATGTTGTGGGTTTCTCTCCTGCTGATTGGCACCATCACCTGCGTGCCCCAACAACCAGGTAACATTAAACTCTCAAATGAGCAGTTTCTTTATCAACTAATATCTGACTTGATTGGTTTCCCCACCTCAGGTACTGGGCAGTCCATGTGGTGGTACACGGGTTCTTCATCTGAACAGGATCCCTCCCAGCCAGTCTACCAGAACCCTGGTGGACAGGTTGGCGGTTCTGGAGGCTACAGCAGCTATCCAGGAGTTTACTACAGCAGCGGTACTGGAGGTGCTGACGGCGGTTCTACTCATGGGGTCCAACAGAGCGGCCAGCAGGGAGCTCCAGACGCCAGCAGCCCTCAGCAGTTTGCAGAGGAGAGCTGGAGCTCTTCATCTGATACCAGCGGCGAGGACGAGCCGGTCTTCACTCCTGTGGATGAAGAGGATCAAGTGTACGCTTTCAAGTCCAAGTCTCGCTACAACCGTAAGCAGCTGAGGTTCACTCAGTTCCGCTACACCCCGACAGAACCACTTGTCCAGCAGCCACCAATGTCTCCCTACCCTGGGAAGAACCCTCAGCATCCAGGCCAGAAGACATACTGAGCATCTGTGGTGAGAACTGCTTCACTACATGGAGTTGGTATTTGCTGTTGCTGGTTGTTGATGAACCTCTTGTCTGTCTTAAAGGTCTCCAAGTTCCCCAAGGAGCTGCTGCATCAAAAGGCTTTTATAAATAAAGGTTTTGGAAAAACATGTCTTCTGTGACCCATGCTTTGTTCAGGTGTCAAACCTTGATGCCTCAGGGGTTCATTAAATTTCCTAAACGTGCAATTGTGTGCGTCAGAGACCTGTCCAAGACTTGATGACTGTTACAGAAAGTTGAGTGCTGTCCCGGCTTAGTTTATGCTGCTGCTTCAGACTCCATCCAGAAGATGGCACCAATGTGAAAGTGGACTTGAAGCCTTTTGACTACAAATGTCTCTAAATTAGGAGCCTTGGACACTCAAGACTTGAATCTTGAGCATTTGAGAAAAATTTAAAACTCTGCCTGTATGAACCTCTTAAAGCCTATTGGGCAAATGGCTTAATTTCTTGGTCATTGAAACTTGTTCTGGTCTCTCTGACGGAATTGCCAGCATTTCAATTGGGGCTATTAAACCAGAAGGGCTGCCTTCTGAGCACTGACTGTAATGGGAGTAACATTTTGACTCAACACTTTGGTATGCAGGAGTTAATGGCCAGCCTCTGCAAGGTGCCTGAGTTGTAGGGTTTGCTAGTATGGGGTGTTTCCTCATGTGCATAAACAAAAGTAACTGGACTCTTACAGACATGACCACTAATGTGGAAGGTCTCAGCTCTGATCCATGGATGGAAACGTCACACTAATTGGAGGAAAGTTGCTCCTATTTCCTGTTGTCTCGTCCTACCAAAGAATATCATTCTAGATGTAACATTGCAAACTTAAGTCTTCCTGCTCTTTAAATGGAGAACAAGCTTAGTCCAGCTCATTAACGTGCTGAGACCTGTGGGGTTTTTTCTTTTTCTCTCTATCTGGGCAGCTGTAAAATAAAATTTTTGGAAATGGCCCAAAATTGGCAGCAACAGTTCTAAGATTATCTAAAAGCCCTCACCCCTGTTTTAGATGTAACTTTGAAAAGTGGTGTGGCTTTGTCCTGGTAAATATCTTGAGCTGAAGGTGAACTTTACAAAGGATACTAACAAATGCATTGGGAGGGGGGGGGGTGTAGACTAAGTTGAAATTCTTAATTTTAAACTTGTCTGAGAAAGGGAAACTAATCAGCTTTTGAGTTTCCATTAAGACTTTTTACTCAATTTGTTTATAAAGCAAGGTCACAAACCATATTGAAACAGCTACTTGATTGGTGTCATATGAAGGGCTAAGACTGAGTTCCCCTTAACTTTATTAAAACACACTTCATGTTTGTTAGTCATCAAGCCTATATCAATAGGTGCTTTTTCTAAAGCTTTATTACAATTTATGCTAGGACTATTTCAATGTTCAATGGGCACTGAACCAGGAAGGTAGAGGGGGGGAGAGAAACAGATGGGCGAAAATTCCAAAAGGGAGAGTATAACATCAGCCTGCTTCTACACTGAAAAGAGCGATTTAAAAACAGTATTACATGTACAAACAACCAACACCTTTTGTGCCATCATGAAGAGAATATACATTTTTTACAAAATGTTAAAGTGACATCTGAAGCTAATAGTGGTTTTCTGTACAGAAGAGAATTAGATCCATGTAGGATGTTTGTGAAAGT
>NW_023397234.1:0-51998 GCF_011125445.2 Fundulus heteroclitus | reverse complement strand
CTGTCCTCTGCATTTATCTGTCCCATTGGAGCAGCGGGCAGCTTAAAGCGCCCGGTGAGCAATCTGGGGCTAAGTGTCTTGCTCAAGGACCCTGGCAGTCCTGTGGAGGGTCCCCAATTCAGACTAGGTACCCACATCTTATCGGATGTACCGCGCTGCGCAACCACTATCCATACATCCGTCCAAACAACCATGTCTCTGACCATCCACCCATCCATGAATCATTTATCCATCCATTCATCCATCCGTCCATCCGTTCCAAGAATCAATTTATCCATCCATTCATCCGTCCGTCCAGAATCAATTTATCCACCATTCATCCATCCGTCCAAGAATCATTTACCATCCATTCATCCATCCATCCAAGAATCATTTATCCATTCATCCATCCATTCATCCATGATCCATCCATCCATCCATCCATCTGTCCATCCATCCAAGAATCAATTTATCCATCCATCCATCCATCCATCCATCCATCCAAGAATCAATTTATCCATCCATCCATCCATCCATCCAAGAATCAATTTATCCATCCATTCATCCATCCTTCCATCCATCCAAGAATCATTCATATCCACCCATTCGTCTAAGTATCAAGTTATCCATCCATTCATCCATCCGTCCAAGAATCAATTTATCCATCATTCATCCATCCGTCCAAGAATCAGTTTATCCATTCATCCATCCATCATCCATTAATCCATCCATCCATCCATCTGTCCACCATCCAAGAATCAATTTATCCATCTATCCATCCATCCAAGAATCAATTTATCCCATCCATCCATCCATCCAAGAATCAATTTATCCATCCATTCATCCATCCTTCCATCCATCCAAGAATCAATTCATCCACCCATTCGTCTAAGTATCATTTATCCATCCATTCATCCATCCATCCAAGAATCAATTTATCCATCCATTCATCCATCCAAGAATCAATTTATCCATCCGTCCATCCATCCAAGATCAATTTATCAATCCATCCATCCATCCATCCAAGAATCAATTTATCAATCCATTTATCCATCCATCCGTCCGTCCAAGAATCGTTTATTCATCCTCCATCCATCCAAGAATCAATTTATCAATCCATCCATCCATCCTTCCTTCCATCCGTCCAAGAATCAAATCATCCATCCATCCGTCTAAGTATCAAGTTATCCATCCTTCATCCATCCATCCATCCAAGAATCAATCTATCCATCCATTCAAGAATCAATTTATCCATCCATTCATCCATCCATCCGTTCCGTCCAAGAATCAGCTTATCCATTCATCCATCCATCCAAGAATCAATTTATCCATCCATTCATCCATCCATCCAAGAATCAATCTATCCATCCATTCATCCATCCAAGAATCAGTTTATCCATCCATTCATCCATCCATCCGTCCGTCCAAGAATCAGTTTATCCATTCATCCATCCATCCAAGAATCAATTTATCAATCCATCCATCCATCCATCCATCCATGAATCAATTTATCCATCCATTCATCCATCCTTCCATCCGTCCAAGAATCAATTCATCCATCCGTCTAAGTATCAAGTTATCCATCCATCCATCCGTCCAAGAATCAATTCATCCATCCGTCTAAGTATCAAGTTATCCATCCATCCATCCATCCATCCATCCATCCATCCATCCATCCATCCATCCAAGTATCAAGTTATCCATCCATTCATCTATCCATCCGTCCAAGAATCAATTTATTCATCCATTCATCCAAGAATCGATTTATCAATCCATCCATACATCCGTCCAAGAATCCGTTTATATCCATCCATCCATTCAGACCCCGGGTCTTTAAAGGGTTCTCCTCTCAATGAGACATGGCAGGACAACCTCCAAACGGGGGCATTTAGGAGGCACCCTTCATACGGACGCCTCCTACATTCATTGGTCGTCTACTGATATGTTTCAGTGTGAGGGTAGAGATGGACGGTACAATAAAGACTTAAGGAAGGAAAAGGCATCAACAGCTGACGCCATGGTCATAGACGGAGCCCCAATCCAACATCAACTGGCTCCAGCCAGTGTTTAGGGGCTGGTTTCTCTCCTTTCCTGATCAACCTGTTAACAGGCAGCACAGCTTTTGGCGGACTGGGTTGATCCGGCTGCCTGTGTAGTCCGGGCCAAACCTTTGCCTGCTGGTCACAGCTGCAAACCCAACAGGGGAGGCTCGCTGCAGTCCAGGGAAGTTTCCTCAAGCTGTACATGTGGAAACGAAGCAGCGGGGCAGAAGGAAGTTTAGACTGAATACTTAAGGCCATAGCTGAGTGTTTGACATCATCGCATTCCAAGCTGAACATTAAATAGGAAACTCTACACAAACAACTCACAGATTTTAAACTGATTGTGTGAAAACAATAAGAGGCATCAACATGCTGACTGAGAGAGGCGAGGTCTCACACTGCAAACAGGGAACTAAAAGTAAGTCAAATTTTCTTGAAATTAATGCATTTTTTCCTTGATTTAAGCAACAAAATAAGAATATTGCCAATGGAATAAAGATTCCTCCCACTTTAAAATAGGAACGTTTCATCATCCATCATCTTATTTCAAGTGCAGGATGTCTAATTAATCTCATTTTAGGGGGTAAAAACAACTCACGTCCATTGGCAAATAGTCTGATTTATCTGCTTAAATCAAGGACAAATACATTAATTTTCAAGAAAACTTGACTTACTTTTTGTTCCCTTTTTGCACTGCAAAAACAGATCTAAAAATAAGTAAAATGTTCTTAAAGTTACTGTATTTGTCCTTGATTTGAGCAGGTAAATAAGATTATTTGCCAATGGAATGAGTATTTTGACCCCTAATATAAGATAATTAGACATCCCTGCACTTGAAATAAGATGATGGAGATGAGTTGTTCCTATTTTAAGGTTAAAAATCCTGTTCCATAGGCAAATCATCTTATTTACCTGCTCAAATCAAGGACAAATACACATATTTTAAGAACATTTTACTTATTTTAAGTTCTGTTTTTGCAGTGTGCAGTGCATTTCCTGTGACCTGAACCTTTAACGTTTTTGTACAGCTTCATGTGAGCAGTACAAATCTTGAAAAAAAAAAAAAAAAAAACATTGCAGTTTTTCAGCAAAATTCTGTGACTAGTGCACAAAACGGCAACTCTTAGCCGTCCCTCTGGGTCAATCAGAATCAGAAATACTTGAATAATCCCAGAGGGAAATTACAGAACACACCATTGTTTACTTTTGGCATTGGGCCAATCTGTAGAACCTGTAGAACCTGGCTGCATGAGGAAGTTTGACCCTTTTGACTGAGGTTGAGTCAGACACGTTAGCTACGTTTACTGGACAACAGTAATCGGAATAAAGGGCCAACTGAAATAAAGAAGTGTTATGTAAACAAGCCACTCGGAATATGATGATCGGATTAAGCTCAATCGGAATTAAATTGTAATCCGAATGAGAGGAGTGGTTTTAGATGATTGATAATCTGATCAACCTGCATGTAAAAGCTCGTCAGGATCAAGTTATAACGAATGCGGCCCACTGACCTGAGCGCTTATCTGCGTCCGACGTAAACGTGACGTATTTCCACGTTGGTGAGTTGAGGAAATACGTCGGGAAGCAAAACTGTCGGAGCTCCAGATACGACCTTTCTGTTAAAAAAATAATAATAATTGTTGCCTAATCAGTAACGTCTCCACCTTAATTAGAACATCGTGTAAGTCCAGCCTGGATGCTAGGAATATAAATGAACTCGTATAATACCGCTTTGTTTGCCATTTGTTGTTGTTAAGCAAAGTTCTTCTTCTGTGGTATTTTTTAGGGGGATTTGATAACTGCAGATGTCAGAGTGGTTATATTCTGCATAAAGCCAGGTGCATATAAACGCACATTATGATGAGATTTATTTAACTGTGTGCCCATATAAAACGGTACAATCCGATTTTTATCTGAATACATTTTAATGCGACTATGAAATTCTGTGCATGTAAACATAAACAGTCAGACAGGACACCAGGCCTCCAGGACCTGTTTCACACCCCTGCTGTCCAAAAGCTGCAGCACGTTGTTACCGGTGGAGTCCTGCGTTTTAGTGGAAATGTTTTATGAAAGCTTTTAGCAATGGAAGAATAAAAAAAAGAAATGCCTTGAACAGCAACAGGTGTACTTTGCAATTTTTTCAGTCATAAGATGAGTTGAAGGCAGCTGGACGTCTTGTCAGATTCTTGCTGAATCATCATGCACCAATTATTTTTAAAGTTGCATGTTTCTATATTTATTTGCACTGCGTTGCCAGTTTAACGTTGCAAAAAAGCTTTTTCTTTTCTTTTTTTTTTGGAACCAGCTCGGGACACAATGAAGGGGGTCAAGGACCACATGGTGGGAGCCATTCACGGCGGCGCGGCCTCGCTCGTGCCTCGTCACGCCACTCGTCGTTTCACACCTCAAACTCAAACCGTGCCCTCTTTTAAAATTGCATAATAATCCAGTTTTCTGTTCAGAGCAGCTGTCGCGCAGGAAAGACGAGTTCTGGAGGATACAGTAAAAACATTACGTCCAACTACAGTGAGAGACGGCAGCGCTGTTTGAAAGCCAGAGAAATGTGAGTTAGAACAGCGAAGCTCCTGCAAAGCTTTGATTATCTGCAGATATGAGTGAGGGGAGGAGGAGCTCAGCTTTTTCACTCTGGTGAAACCTGAAAACAACACTGTAACAAGCGTTTTCCCCCCCAACTCCTGCCTCATATTCATCCCTTTCATGATTCAAATCTCTTGATTGAATCGTGGCGGCCGTAAATCTGTCAGTACTTCATTAGCGGCAGAGCTGGCACACACCAGTCCTCCGTTTAACCGCCGCATCGCCTCTGGCAGGTGTTTTTCCTCAGTTGATGAGCAAAAATAAAGACAATAAAATTATTGTTCTGGATCTCTGGGCGATCTTTCTCAGTCTTGACCATCAGAGTAGCGTCTGATCAGAATAAAACAGGCTAAAGTAATAATTTTACTTCGACATGCAGCTCAGTTTTTCTGAAGTGATAAACTTTTAGAAAAATCTGTTAAATTTGGTCATTGGGCCCAAAAGTATGTATGCTGCGTCAATTTTATGATATATTTATTTATTATTTAAGGCTAAAGATATAAGTGTATTTTATTTTTACTAGAGAAATATATGTTTAATACATTTGTGATGTTTATGGATTTATCTTCAAGTTAATAAAAAAATTTACATAATTTTTAAAGTGTTTATGTAATTATACTTTGTAAAACGTCTTATTCATTATTTTTTTCCTCTGTAATTTAATATTTTATACAACAACAGAATAAGTGAAAAAATGTATGGTCATGTTTGTTATTTTACTTAGGTTGTTATAATTTTTTACATCAAAAACATTACAAAATAAGAATTTGCCTGAATTTACAACTTGTTTGCAGTTATTAATACATAGATTTATTTCAATTTTTTATCTTATCCAAGCTAATCCAGCTTTATTTATAAAGCAATTTACATTACCAAAAGCACAAGTGCGTACAGAATACATAAAAAAACATAAAACAACATATAAAAAAACAACATATTAGCTTTGTTTTGCATGAAACAGAGCTTATATATTGTGCATTTTTACTGATCTATTTGTTATAAATGTAAATTTAGTATTAAATTTTTTAACAAATAAAAAATATTTTAGATACACACTTATAGAGTTTGTTACACATTATTTTTCCTTCTTTTTTTAAAATACAAAATCCCACATTCTCCCACTGGACCATTTAAATCTTCTGTACTCCTAAATGACGCTGATACCAAAAAAAAAATTTACTTTAAAAGAAATATGTACTACTTATAAAATTAAAATGTACTATAATAGCCTTGGGTTTTTTGCAAAGAATTATCTTTGACTGAGTTTTTAATCTCATTTAGAAAAAGAATATGATAAAAAATATCAAAATAAACTGCATATCCAGATTAGATATCCATCTATAGATGAATATCCTTAGACAGAAATCTTTGTATATATAATATGTTTGTATGAAGTGATAGAACTGACTTTGTAACGGGCCTTGAGATGACCTGTTGTGAATTGGCGTAATAAAAATAAATATTTATTGAACTGAACTGATAGTGAAGCCTAATCTAAACTTCATTTTTTTTTACACCTCTACATAAAAGCAGTCGTGCAATAGATTTAGCCTCAGGATTTGGACATTTTGGATTTTTGCAAGCGATAAAGATGAGAAAACACAAGAACGTGTTGTTTGGTGCAATATGCCCCACATTCATCGCTGGGGAAAAAAAAAAAACACTTTTTGCCCCCAAATTACTTGAATTTCTCCGGCAGATGACAGTTGAAACAAGCGGCACGGTTCTCCGCAGCTGTCTGCCGAGGCAATTAAAGCGGCGGGGGTGTGCGCGTTTGTCGCTGCCGCCAAAGATCAAAGGCGAGCTGAACATTTCTCAGCCTCCCCTGGTTGTCGCGCAGCGAGCCCCTCAGACGCCAGAAAAACATGAACAGTACGAGGCGCTGAGAACCAGAACTGCTTCCTGTCTCCATCGGGGGGGGGGACAGCTGCTTCTACTTCCTGGAAGCTTCACGCCGTGGAAAGCGAGCTGCCAGCAATGACATCACCATCACCACCATCATCATCATCATCATCATCATCATCCTGCAGCAGCAGCAGCAGCAGGGAAAAGCTGCATCCATCCTCTATCTGCACTGCAAAGCCCCAACTCCCATGAACCATTGCTCCTTTCACAGAGCCTGGATGTGAAATCCTGTGAGTGGAGTGGGAGCTGTGAAACACACGCAGCAGCAGCAGCAGCAGCAGCAGCAGCAGACCGGCTAACCTGCGCTCGTGGCAAACGTGGTAAACGCTCAGCAAACAGACCCTGAAGCTGTGGCACGCGCAAAACACGCACGGACGACAACGCACGGCCTCCCTTTGTGCATGAGCGCCCCTGTTTGCTGGAGGACAACTGACTTGTTTATGTGCGTACATCACACACACACACAGAGGCCTTCATTGTTGGTGTGTGTGAGTGTGCGTTTGTGTATGCGAGAAACCCAGATTAGATCCATTCACTGTGCTTGGCTGGCAGGTATTCAGTGTGACTGTGTGTGCTGGAAGGAAGGGGGAGAAAAAAGGTGGAGGAGGAAGAGGAGGAGCGATGGAGGGGTGGGGATGTTGGGTTGGGTGTGGGGGGGATACAGTCTTTTGGCAACTCCCGCCAGAGCTGTGGTTGCCATGGTGACTGGGCGAGCGGAAGCAGAGCCTCCCCCGACATATCCTATTAGGGTGAGGTAGCGAGGCCGACAGAGAGAGAGAGATGAGAAAGAAAGAGGGTAAAAGGAGGGGAAAGAGAGGAAGAGAGACTTCAGTGCAAAAGTTTGGAAGAGAGCCTATAAGGAGAGGAACAATGGAGGTAAAATAAAAAAAAGAGCAACCAGATGAAAAGTTGTGTCCAGAGAATTTTTCTTCAAACTGTTTTTTTTTTTTTTTTTGCTGCCGCTGCAACGGCAATAATAATAATAATGGATGTGCTGGATGACCCTTGACCCCTTTGTTCCTCTGGACTAACAAACACTGATTAACCTTTATGAAGCAGACATGTTTATTCATCCATGCTCTCTCTGTGTTGTTGTCCCCACTTTACACCGTCTGCTCATCTCCTCTGCCCATACGCTCTGAAACGCCTCCTCTCACTTAAAACCACCCACCCATATTATATATATATATATATATATATATATATATATATATATATATATATATATATATATATATATATATATATATATATATATATACCTTAAATCCAAGTAGACTTAAATAAGTAGACTTAAATACTTCTGTTAGTTTATAAATCACTGAAAGCTTAGCACCTAAATACATAAAGACCTGTTGTTGCTGTATCAACCCTCCAGACCACTCAGATCTTCTGGTTCTGGTCTGCTCTGCATACCCAGAACCAGAACTAAACATGGAGAAGCAGCATTTAGTTCCTACGCTCCACAAATCTGGAACAAACTTCCAGAAAACTGCAAAAATCGGCCGAAACACTGAGATCCTTTAGATCAGGACTGAAAACCCAGCTGCTTTCAGCCATAAAACCAGGAGGACTGACCAACATATCTGATGAGTATTGATATTTTCACCTGAAACAATCACATTTTTGTTACTGGTCTCAGAACCAGTGACTGTTTCTATGTGTTTATGAAGTTTTAATGTTTTTATGATTAAAAACACTTGTGAACCGCCTTGCTGCTGAAATGTGCTACACAAATAAACTTGACTTGCATCGTCTATCCATTCATAAATACCGATGGGTTTCCCCAACAAGAGTTCAGCATGAGCCTTTTTTTCACGTGTTTTATAACATATTAATCTGTTAAAGTGACAACGCTGGACGACGGAGATAAAGAAACAGTTTTTTGCAAAGAATCGTGACAGAGATGGCGAGGGGGCACGGATCGGATTGGTAAATAAAGAGAGCTATTGTGGATGAGGTCACTTCCTCTACTAAAAAAAATGAGCGGTTAATGTTTTTCCAGAACTTTAAACCCCCAGATGTTAGCAGGTGTGAGGGTGTGTTTTTCTCATTCTCCTGACTGATTTAGATATTTATGGCACTCAGGGCCAGAAGAATGTTGGCAGAGCGTTAACCGTCCTTCTGTTTATTTATTAATTAATGGTTTAACGTGTGCTGTAGGTCAGGAGGCTTTCAAACTTCGTGTTCAAGGATCTATATCTGATTGTTACACGAGTTTAAATCCATTCTGCTGTATAAAGTTGTAAATTTGACAGAGCGGTAGTAATAAAACGTCAAAGTTCCCCACCGCTCAAGAGTTCTATAAATATTAACAGATAACATTATGTCGGCTGAATGCATGCCGGTACCTGGAGTTGTCGTCTTTGGGTTAATGAACATCCTTTTTTACTACTTTATGGCATTTTATAGATGAAATAATTAACCAAGCATTCGATCTACAGATCAGCAGAGTAGAGGCAATCATTAAGGGTTGCACAGCTTCTTTGTTTTTTGTTTTTTTTGCCATTTGCTTGGTCTGATCGGGTTCTTCAGGAGGAGCAAACCTGGACGTTGGTTGTTTGTGTGCCGTTAGCATGTGCGAAGCCAACGGCGCGTGTAGCAGCTGCACGGTGGCGTTGTCAGGCTGTTTGCGAAGGGCGCCGACTTTCAGGGGGGGGAAATGTTATGAAAGTGATAACGGTGACGATTCTGACGGTTTGGGTTCGGAGCTGACAGGACTGCAGGAAGGTCCACTTTCTTGGAGACTTTATCTGCAGCAGGAAAGTCCACTCCCCAGTGTTAGAGACAGCCGCAGAGGTGTGGTCAGCACACACACACACACACACAGCTTAATGATCCCTTACGTAATACTACTCCACCCAGCCCCCACCCATCACTAACCCAAACCACACCACACACACACACATAACACAAGGGGCTCCACCAGAACCCTCCCCCACGCCCCGACACTTTCAGCTTCATGTGAGCCGAACAACTCAAAGTTTTCCCAACGACCAATCGGAAAATGTGCTTTCTATCCGTCCGTCCTGCAGGTAACTTCCTCTGTGCGTCGTTTCTGCACGGCTGTCCGTTCTGAATGATGGGAGTTCAGCGAAAACCTCGTTAGCACAGGGTTCCTACAGCATAAGGCAAGTTAAATTCAAGACTTTTTAATGCCACTTGAAATAAAAAGTTAAGACCAACTTCACCATAAACAAGATAAACCTGGTTGTGGCAACTTCACCCAAATGTTTATTTTAACATAAACCATTACTTTCTGGCTCAGTAGACATGCTTAAAATTTTGAAAAACATTCCATATAGGAAGAAAGCTAAAAAACACACAAAAATTACAGATATATTTTTTAACAACTATTGAACTGAATTCACAAACGTTGTTTTGTTCCCTACTAAAATAAACTATAAATCAGTTTTTAAAACCACAACATAACCAGTGCCAACTCTTTTTCGCAGCTATAGTCCGGCTGCAACAGTTTTTATTGGTTCTGCTATCGGGACGGAACCAATAATGGTTCCATTGAGCCGTTCGGTAAATTTAAAAAATTATAATTGTGTCAATTATTTTACTGTTTGGTAAGGATTACAAAACTAAAATCCTATTTATGACCTGGTAACAATTTTAAGACCTAAGAAAGACTGATTTAAGACATTTTAATGCCAATTAAGGCCTTAGTTTTATATTACAGAATTCAATGCCTTTTAAGACTTTTTAAGGATCCGCAGGAACCCTGTAGCAGTAAAAACTTTAGTTGCATTCAAAAACTTTGAATGCAACTATTTGAAGATCACCTGCAGTGATAAGAGAACAACGCTGAATCGCAGAGCTTATGAAGTGAATTAGTGTGGCCATTGTCAGCATAAACTGGGATTTTATAGATTCAAATTAGGTAGGACCGTTTTTCCGGTTTGATAAGACATACAATGCAAAAACAAAACTAAAAGTAACATTTTCTTGAAATTTGTGTATTTGTCCTTGATTTGAGCAGGTAAATAAGATAATCTGCCAATGTAATGAGTGTTTTGACCACTAAAAAAGGATAATTAGATCACATGAAATAAGATGGTGTAGATGAGTTATTCCCATTTTAAATGCAGAAAATTTTATTCCAATGGCAAATAACCTTATTTACCTGCTCAAATCAACGGCGAATACACTCAATTTCAAGAAAACTTTATTTATTGGTTGTTCGGTTGTCACAAAGCTTAAACAGCACTTCTTTTCTGATGAGCTTTTTTACGAGCTATTGAACCCACAGTAACTTGGATGTGAAAACCAATCACCTAACCTGCATGTCAGGAATGGGCCATACAGATTTAAAATTCGATCACGATATTTTGTGGTACACGAGTTACCTAAACGGCACACAGCGACTGCTTTTCATCCAATTTTTGGACTTATTGATATTTGTTGACGCTCCCATTGGACCCAATGGGAGAAAGTATAAAAAAGTAACAATCTCAACGATACTGATGTCTGAACACGCAATAATTAAAATGCACCGTCGTCATGATGAATCAAAATTTGTATAATGACAAAGACTATTTCACAATAGCGGTAAGCGATACAATAAATGCCCATCCATACGTCATATAACGGACTAAATCTTGGTTTGTGACATCCTTACCAGAAGGCTTTGCTTTCTCAGAGAGAAGCAGATGTATAACCTGCTTCAGAAATATTGTTGCCCTTGATTAAAAAAAAAAACTGCAACCTTTGGTGCAGCTGTTGCTTTGTGTCGGTTTCTTTAAGACATCATTTGTCAATGACTCTAAACGCAGTAACACAAGAAACCGTAGAAAACTGCCTTCTTTCAGGCTAATGCACAGAAACTGTCCAGAAATATTTTTAATGAATTGTTTAAAATTTGCTACAAATTTATCCTGCATTCATCGCATGCTTAAAATACCTTATGACTGCAGAAGCAAATCCTTTAAAAACAACAAAACCAAAAACAGCTTTGCACCGGCAGGGAACGTGAAGAAGCGATTTCAAAGCATGCAATTTTCTGCATTCAGCAGCGGTGCAGCACAGTTTCAGTCTGGCCTCGACACAAACTCTGCAGCAGAGTTTTCCTCTGACAGGCCAGTTAATAAATTCATGGTTTCTCGGTTTAGACTAAACGGCACTCGGGGCCCCGAGTGAAGACAAGTCGTGACAGTTACAAAAAGCGGTGTGACCAAACGGGGAACGACACGCCACTGAAAACATCCACTGCTATTTGTTTAAGTTAGTAATTTTGTTTACTTTGTCTTGATCCTGTTAGTCAAAGCTCCTGTAAAGCCTTCAAATTTAGTTTGTGGGCACTCAGCGCTTAGATTTATTCATATAATTTGGCTTTTAGAGGCTGCCTGTTGAAATGAGAAGCGGGACAACTTTCTGGGCCAGTGCAGATCGTTCTGCTGCTTAACACAGTGGCAGGGTGGAAAGACAACAGCAATCACATGAGAGAAGCAACTTTTGCTCTACAACAACCTGGAAAGGGTTATAAGGTCATTTCCAAACTGCTTGAAGTCCATCATTTTACAGAGAGGCTTTCACTCTCTCATGGGAGCGAAACCAATGGCAGACGGTGAAAAGTTTAAAAAATAAACTTCTTAATCAATCACTTAATCTGGATGGCATTAACTTGTTCTCTGGTAATAAAGTAAAAAATCTTTGTGTTATTTTTGACCAAGACACATCATTTAAATATCACACTAAACAGGTTTCCAGAGTTTCCCCTTTCCGCCTCGGGAATATTGCCAGAATTAGAAATATTCTGTCCAGGAGTGATGCTGAAAAACTAGTCTATCCATTTGTTACTTCAAGGCTGGACTATTGTAATTCTTTACTATCAGGAAGTCCACAAAATGCAGTTCAAAGTCTTCAGCTGATCCAAAATGCTGCAGCAAGAGTTCTGATGAAAATCAACAAGAGGGATCATATTTCTCCAATTTTAGCTTCCCTTCATTGGCTTCCTGTTAAATCAAGAATAGAATTTAAAATTCTTCTTCTAACGTATAAAGCCCTTTATAATCAAGCTCCATCGTATATCAGAGCTCTGATTACCCCGTATGTTCCTAACAGAGCACTTCGCTCTCAGACCGCAGGTCTGCTGGTGGTTCCTAGAGTCTCTAAAAGTAGAATGGGAGGCAGATCCTTTAGCTATCAGGCTCCTTTTCTGTGGAACCAACTCCCAGTTTTGGTCCGTGAGGCAGACACCCCGTCTACTTTTAAGACTAATCTTAAAACTTTCCTTTTTGAACAAAGCTTATAACTAGAGTGGCTCATGTTACCCTGAGCTACCTCTATAGTTATGCTGCTATAGGCTTAGGCTGCTGGAGGACATCAGGGTCTATTTCTCTCACTCTGCTGAGTTCTCCTACTGCTCTCCAATTTGCATTGTTTGTCATTTAAATCTTTTACTTTTTGTTCTCTCTGGGGTTGTTTCTCTTCATAGAAGGTACACCTGGTCTGGCGTTCTGTTAACTGTGACATCATCAGGGGAGGCAGATCATCCACTATTACCATCTAACATAAAAAGTACTCCTGGGTCAATGTGAGCTTCTGGTCTTTCTGTGTCTCTGCTCTGTCTTCTCTAAGCCCCAGTGGGTGGAGGCAGATGAGCGTTCACACTGAGCCTGGTTCTGGTTCTGCTGGAGGTTCTCCTCCCTGTTAAAGGGGAGTTTTCCTCTCCACTGTCGCTTCATGCATGCTCAGTATGAGGGATTGCTGCAAAGCCATCAACAATGCAGACGACTGTCCACTGTGGCTCTACGCTCTTTCAGGAGGAGTGCATGCTGCTTGGAGAGACTTGATGCAACCTGCTGGGTTTCCTTAGAGAGGACACTTTCTCACCAACCTGGAGGATCTGATTGAATTTAACTTTGGAAAGTGCCTTTAGATGACACGTGCTGTGAATTGGTGCTATATAAATAAAACTGAATTGAAAAGCTGGAAAAAGAGCTCCAACGCAGACGCTACGGGCCTCAGTCAGCACGTTAATGGTTAAAGTTCACGGCAGCCCAATTAGACAAAAAGCTGAACGAGAAATGTTTCTTTGGCAGGGAGCCAGGACAACCCAGCCGAGCATAGAAGCAGAAACACCTCGTCTCAAGTGACGGGCACGGAGGTGGACGGGGTGATGGTTTGGGCTTGTTTTGCTGCCACGGCTCCTCCTCGTTGAGTCAGCCGTGAACTTCTGTGCATGTCGTTGTACTCCAGAGCCAAATGTGGGCCCATCTGGCTGTCTGTCGGACCAAACCGGGTCATCAAGAGAGCCGCGTAGAAACGAATCTCTGCAAACCTCAAAGAGCTGAATGCTGTAAAGATTCTCAGTCTGAAATCCCTCCACGAAGAGGTAAAAAATATAAACTTGATGCTCTCCAAGCTGCTGAATAACTGGGTGTATTTTGGCTTTTCTGGGGTTTGATAAATAACGTCAGCGTGGAATCACACCTGAGGTTATGTTAACATGATATAATGATGACAGTAAGGGTCTCTGTGTGCCCGTTTTAAAAAAAAAACAAAGCGACAAACTATACTGAGTCGTCATCTCACAACATGGAGGACCAAATGGACAGCAGTCATAATCCTGCAGTGCAGTCGGCTTCTTATCTGACTGTCCACACCCTCTCCACCTCCACCGTATCTCCTCCCTCCATCTGAAAGCAATCCCCATCTGTCTCCTCGTGCTCTTTTACACTTCCTCCAGCATATTCTCCTCGTGCTGCACCCATCCTGCCGACTCCACCCTCCCCGTGTGCATCCCTTCTCTGCGTGGCAGGCTGAGGTAATGGCTGCTGTTGCGTGCCTGCGACTCTCACAAACACCACCTTATCATTACTCCTCACGCCCCGTGTCGTATATACGCTCCGGTTATAGCCGGCCGTGGACCTAAACCCATCGGCTACAGCATGCAGCCAGAAATGTTAATGCGCTGCGACTTGTACGCCCGGCGAGCTCACGCAGGGCCGACGTTACCTATGATTGCGTTTAATTAGCACACATCAATAATGAGGACAGGAGATGTTAACAAGCAAGCAGATGGACTAATAAGTAACTAGTAGGGGCATTTTAAGACAGCATAAAGGGAGGGTAGAAATCCTCCTGACAAAGAAAATTGTTTGCCTGTAGAAATCTGACTCTTGAATCAAATTATTAAACATTTTCAATTGGTTTTAAGAGGCAGAAGATGAAAACCAAGGAAAAATATACCAAATTTATCTAAAACAGATTCCGTGTCATATTTTTAAGAAAAGATAAATGCATGATTAGAGTGAAAGAGTGACAATTTTGTGATGAAAATGAGCTTCAGCAGCATAATGAGTAAACTTATGTTTAGGTAACATGAAGGTTAGGTATGGCTTCTGGTATTAAGATACAGTCACAACTTTAGAAAGTTAGATCAAGTCTCTTCAACCTCTACAGAACAGATTAGATAAACCCCTCCCCCACCTGTTGCTGGCTGAAATAAGAATATGTAATAAGGCTGTTTTTAAATAAATAAAAATGCATCTGCGAGAGTTCCTGTGTCTACTGGTGAAACAAAATACACCTATTGAAGGTTTTGCTAACAGAACGGATACAAAAGCTGACTACTGCTTCTTAGACCCACACTTTTAAGTTATATCTTTTAAAACAGGCATGCATAGTGACCGGGGTTTTCTTCTCCACCGTTTTTGTTCTGGTTACCGGTACAGAAAACCCGACTTAGTACATCTGCTAAACGTGACAGACCGTCAGGGAGAGACGGCGGTTTCCTCCAGTCGTATGCAGCTTAGTGCAGTGTTTTTCAAGGCGTGCTGTACTAGGGCTGGATGATAATCGATAGTTGTATATCGATGATAGGGGAAAAAAAGGTCAATAAAAAGTTCATTAAAATAAAAATTTTCCTTGCTTTTACATGTTAGTCATGTAGGTTAATATAACAGTCACTAAATCCTCCCAACCAATCACAACGCAGACCCAAAAACGCTCCGTCACCAAGCTCCGCCCCGTCAAAGATCACGCAAACCAAAAGTTGGTTTGTGTGTATCTGTATCTAAAAATAGATTACTAACATCATAAATGTTCAGGGCTGCACTTAAAATATATGTTTTGAATTTGTTGATAATTATCAATTTGATTTCTGTTTTATCGATATGCTTTTGTTCTATATCGTCCAACCCTATGCTGTACGGCATGTTTTCGGTGTTTCCCTGGTCCAGAAGACCTGACGTCCACCGACGGCTGATTAAACGGGCCTTTGCTGAGCTGCAATCAAGTGAAGCAGGTGTATCAGAGCGGGGGAAACAGCTAAAACCTGCAGGCCATGGCTGGAAAAAACTCGAGGCATTTTCTCCTAAACTCTTCCCAAACAAACACAAATCCAACAGGTTGACTAATTGGAAATATTTCTGATAAAGAAAAACTGCGGCAGGTATGAAAAATGGTCACCTGCCTCCTCAGGTAAAGTAGCTAACTGACCTTTAAGCCGGTGAATATGCTACAAATTCCTTCATTCATCTGTTCATTAAAATGGGACCTAACGACATAAGAGTGTGCATGTTCTCCCAGCGCGTGTCAGGGTTCTCTCCGGGTACTCCAGCTTCCTCACACAGACTGGTAGGTTACCTGGGCGCTCTAAACTGCCCCCAGGTGTGAATGTGCTGCCCAGCAATGAACTGGTGACCAGTCCAGGGTGGATCCCACCTCTATTTTACATTTATTAGAAAAACTCACACCTAAAACGTCACTCCTTGTAGAGTTTAGGGAAGATTTAGCCATTTGGTGTGATAAATCGCAGTTGGCATACTAAGACACAGCTGCATAACGCATAATCAACAGCCGGTTTGCAGCTGTACACCTTCCCATGATATAAAAACAGTATTTTTATATATTAAACCAGTCAAACAATCTTAAACGACCATTGGCTTTATGTCTGAATGCCGAAGAAATCCCAAAAATAATACGTCTTTGGGGTATTTTTTATCTGTATGGTGGAACGCTCACTGAGACAATAAATATTTAAGTACAAAAAGGAGCACAATAATTTTTTTTCCTGTGAGAATATATTTGTGCCAACCCCCCCCCCCCGATAACCACTCATAAATGTACTCTTTGTGTCTCTGCAGAGAGTCAACATCCTTTTATGTTTCCAACCAACTTCCTCACCCAATGTCTAGCGAGCCATTTGCACTTTTTTTTAATTTTCCAGACAAAATATCTGCCATAATCTGGTTTATTGTCAGACCTCTGTTTGCATCCAGGCCCATAAAAACGTAAAAGGTCTGGAAGCCACGGTCCTGCTCCTAACTTCAACTCTGAACTTATCCTTTTGCATCCAATTTGTCCAATTTTGTCCGTTTCTGTGCCCTAAATAACTATAAATGTTGTATAAAGTCATGCTCTGCTTCAGATCAACTAAAATGCAATTCCCCATTAGCACCTTCTATTCATAGTAAATTAAACTTTCCGAATCCACTTCCCAGAATTTGATTTGCAATTAAATCAATTAGTCGCTCCATTATAAAACAAATTAGATTTTTTTATTGTAGTTGTATAAAGCACCACAATAAATAAGAATTTTCTTGTTTTCGATATTTTGATCTAAGCTGTATGGTCAATGATGTGAAAACTCAGGTTCTCAGGGTGTTTTTAACCCACTGAGACCTCGATAAGCGCGCAAAAGTATTCGGGTCAATTTTCTGGAGGCTTTTCAGGTTCTAATTGGGGAGTTTACGGAACATCTTTGTCTTGTTTGCCTCGCTGAGGAACAGAAAGGCGGTCTCTTCGACCCTAAAATCTGAAGATTCTCAATTTAATTGATGGTCTGCAGACTTCTCAACACGTTAAAAAGTCACTAAAGTAAAGCTGTGGTACGCGGTTGAGCATCTGGATGTCTAAAACAGCTGAACCTGTTGCTGTTCAGGTTCATTTTTACTGGTATTTTGGATTTCATCAAACGCGAAACACATATAACATACTAAATATTAACTCACATATTATAAGTAACTAGGAGAGCTGGTCTGAAATAAAATCAGCAGGCCGCCGGAATTGGAAAACCTGATCTAGATCCTGATCTCAGATATGCTTCCTATCGGTGTACTGAAGGCCATCCATGTTGCACCAACAACCCTCTTCGGTGAGGAAGCACCTACTGCAACAAGAAGATTCAAGAGGAGCAGAACAGTGGACCTAAAACAGAGTCTCTGGACTATGAAGACACACAACGGTGAAATCATGGCATGGTTTTCAGCCATGGGGGTTGGAAATCAACCAAGAAAAAGGCAAACGGAGGCACCAGAACCTTCTGGGACATCCTCGCTCCTCAGAATCTCCATACGTCGGTTTGGTATAGAAGTGATGGCGTGTGCGGAGGAACGTCTGTGAAGGTTTCGCTGATTTAAAGACGACACGGGCCTCATAAACGCTCTGACACCACCTGACCGATCTCCACGTCTCCTGTTTGCTTCCGTTGTGACTGATTTCTAAAGCCTGGGAACACGTCGGCAGAACGCTGCTTCATCCTGACGGACGGCGTACTGATGCAGCAGCAGCGAGCAGATAAACCAGAACCTCTACCTGACTCCTGTGAAGGCTGGACGTGTTCCAGCGTGTTAGAACCTGCAGCCACGCCTGCGCACGCCCACCTACGCCCAGCTGACTCTCCTCCATCTTCCCCATCCGCCCCCATCCCTGCTAATCAACCCTCCAATCACCTCCATCCAGAACCCCACCTCCCCCCCCCTGTACCCTTCCTCTTCCTCACCGTGCACTCCATCTCCTCTGGCTCTGGCTTGATCAGCACTGAGGGCATGTCTCTCTGGCCTTGGGCCTCCCTCTCCTCCTCCGTTTCCTCCTGCTTCACCCTGACGGCGAGCGTCGCCCCGTCGTTCGCCTTCCTCGCTTCCTGGTGCGGCGGCCGAGGCCCCGTCGCCAGCTCCTCCTCCTCCTCCTCTCGCTCTGGTGGGGCGGCGGGGGGCGGCGGAGAGGACGGCGGCGGCGGCGTCGATGACGACAGCTGCCGGGTCACGGCGCCCTGCCTGGCCGGGTTCCTCTGCTTCTTTCGGGCACCGGCGGCACTCTTCCTCTGCTTTGGAGTCGACTGGCACTGAGGAAGAGGAGAAGAGGCAGAAGGTTAGAGCGAGGAAGGTACAAATTGTGCAGAAGATGTAGAGGACGGACAGGAGGTGGAGGGAGTGTGGGGGGGAGAGGAGAGGAGAGGAGAGGAGGTGATAAGGGGCAGATGAGGGGGTGAAAAGGGGGGAGGGGTCGGAGCAAGGTAAAGAAAAAAAAAAAAAGCTTGAAGCCAGAGGAAGGGGGTGAGGAGTTGAAATATGGCAGAAAAATAAGTTGAAAAGATGAAAAGAGGCGGTCAGGTAGAGGATGAAGCTGAACGCAGGAGTTTAAAGGGAAAAGAAGTGACAACAAGCTTTACCTTCTCTCTAAAAATCAGCCAGAAAGAGGGAGGGAGGGGGGTTAAAAACCCTCCAGCACACACACACAGAAACACACAGTGTGAAAAGAGAGAAAACCTAAAGCAAAAAAAAAAAGTAGAAGAAGAGAAGAGAGGAGAGGAGAGGAGGCAGAGAAACAAAGGCCTAAATCCTGAGGCTGACACTGAGGGAATGAGAACGAAAGAGAAATAACAGACAGAGCAGGGAGGAGTAGCCGTGAAGTGACCCCTCCCTCCCTTTCAGTGGTAGGCAGGCGGACACACCCTTTTCTGGAAGCCGGTGCTACAACACACACACACACACACACACACACACACACAGAGCGAGTGGGGAGTGCCAAGGCAGAGCCACGCACACACAGCCATTCAGGAGGAGAAGCTACACACCCACCCAGCTCTTCTGGGTTAAGCTACTGTCCATTTCCTCTTCCTTTATAAGTTCAACTCTATCGGACGTCCATCAGTTCGCTCGCCAAATTACCGGGGAACTGAAACTTTGGCGAGCCAAGCTAAAAAAAAAAAAAAAGTGGATCGACTTTAAGGGTTTCTGTGTTTGAGCTTAGCGTCTCAGAAAGTGTAGCTTTAAACTGGAGCTGTTTGTTGCTCCTTCTGTTCAAATAAAGCAAAGTTTCTAGTCTCTCAACTATATAATAAGATAGCTTCGTTAAAGCTAAAGACAGATTCCCTAAAAATAAATAAAAATAAAGTTAAAAAACAAAACAACTGGACTTTTTTTTCCGAAGTTTGAAGACGTTTCTTTTCCCATCCAGAAAGCTTTCTCAATTCAAAATGTCTGGAGTAGTGTGGAGCTCCAAGCTTTATATTCTTTCCCAAAATGTCTTGTTATGGCTTAGATAACATGCTAATTAAATTGAAACCTCCATTGGGAAGCGAAACGTGTTCAAACTTCGGAAAGAAGTCCAGTTGTTTTGTTTTTTAACATTTTTTTTGGTGTGATCCTGACCTGGATGACTGAGAATCTTCATTAGCAACATGCAAATAAACTACCGCTAAGTTAGAGCTGTTACTGAATAAACTACATGCACATTTATTACCGAGAGGGAAAGAAATCTTTAAATTTATGCTATAAGGCTACACGTCCAAACTGAGGCCCTTGGAATAGCTTCGTGGGGCGTTGGACCACAGCTTAAGAACGGTACAAATTTGGCCCTCCAGAAAATGGAAATGGACTCTTTTTTTTTTATTTGGTCTTTTGTCAGGATGAGATTTTAAAACAAATGTATATCTTCCTCAGAAGAAAAAAAAAGTGGTAGAGGACAGAGTGTTTTTTTCTTTTACCAGTCATTTATTTTTGCTTTCATTTTCATATGGTAGGAAGGTGAATAAAAAAAAAGACACCCAGCGACGTATTACTGAAGAACAGACTCAGGCACACCCAACCATTCAACAATACAGGAAAAGTTCTCAGACTAAAACACTTTATAAACCGACAAAATATCTTCTATTCAGGCAAACACCCTTTTTAAGACCTACAATACTTAGTTATTTCCTACTTTGTTTCATTATTCAATCAGTATTACACATTTATTGCCGAACAGGTAAAGGGAATCAAATTCACAATTAACTTGCATTTTTAATTGGACAAAAATGATTATGCCCCCCTGAGGCAGTTTTTGGCCCCTGGTGCAAAACGTTTTGGATCCCACTGAGTTAGATGACCCCCAACATGCAGCCGGAGCTACAATTGGATCGGAGTTTAAAGTTTTCATTCGCACAAACTCGCCACACAACGTTGTGAATGAGCGTTCAGTCTCTAGATGTGCGAAGGTTGTAAATAAACCCATACAGCGAAAGCTGGTTTTAAATATATATATTGATTCAGATGAGTTGGATACAAATGCATGCCACACTTTTCAGATTCTTTCAGTCATCTCCTTCCATTTCACTGTTATGCACCAGTTTGTGCTGATTTATCATAGAATAACTGTAAAATAGATCAAAGCTCATGGTTTAGAAAGTAACAAAATGTAAAAAAAAAAAAAGT
This sequence comes from Fundulus heteroclitus, assembly GCF_011125445.2. Taxonomy (NCBI): domain Eukaryota; kingdom Metazoa; phylum Chordata; class Actinopteri; order Cyprinodontiformes; family Fundulidae; genus Fundulus; species Fundulus heteroclitus. The sequence goes on along the minus strand of NW_023397234.1, from coordinate 31,045 downwards.
TTAGGCTTTGAATACTTATGCAAGCCACTGCAACCTAACTTTACTGTTACAAAACCCATAAAAAAGTGCTGTCGACTTTAAACCAACGAAGTAAAACTATTACGCCGTTTTCATACCGCAGCTGACTGACAGGTCGTGAACCCCGCTTGGATTTTTTATAGCACGCCAACTTGTCCGTTTTCTGTTTTCCTTCCCCTTTAATTTCAGCTGATGCCAGTGAGAACGGGGCTACAGGCCTGGTTTCTGAGGAAGCACTGCAGAGGACTCAGAGGCTTCAATTAATAATCTGATCTGATGTTGTACGGTCACCACGTTCACGCTTGAATGCCTCCAATGAGTACGAGACGCTGCAATGAGACCATCGCCACTTGTTTAGAGGGCATCTCATCTTCAGGTGTTCCTCTTTAGGAATGCGTTTGCAGTGAAAAGCTTAAATTTAACCATGAAATGGACACAGGAGATGCTTTCGTACAGTCCTCAGCGCTAACTCTACGAAAGTGAAATGACAAATGGCCACAAAGAGGATGGAAAAGTGCAGCCCGCTTGGAGTCGTCTGCAACCAGGCCTTGGCTACCCACAGCTCCACTCAGGACTCGGATAAAATCCAAGACATTTCCACAATGGCGTCGCGTTCATATGGAAAGACGAGCCTTTGGGGGCCTAGTCTGCACCAATCTGACCGCAGCCAGACTGCTGTGGTGCGAAGGACTGACCCCAACGTGAACTTCTCAATTTATTGCCCCGTTCACGTTGTAACTTTCACCTACAGTCACGAGATAAGGGACACAGCTGCCAGATGTGAAGGGACTTTTTAACCGTAAGGCTTAAGATCGCCTTCCAGAACCCGTTAGCCGTGCAACCTAACCTACGGAAGATTGGCTGTGGCCGTCTGCCCTACGTAGATGGCTGCAGAGCCCTTTAATTGCTTTTAAATGGCTTGGTTCTTATTCCTTATCTTATTGTTCTTTAATGTATGACTTATTTTTACTGACTCTACTGACTTTCTTCATTTTATTTCTCGGCCTGAGGACCAGCACAGTTTTATTTCAGCGCTGACAACAGCGTGCGATGACAAATCCACTTTTTATCTTATCTTATCTAAACAAATCACGTCTCTTGCTGTTACGCTGATAAAAAAAATAAAAAATTATGCAAACGTAGGATGTTTAAAACTAAATCTGGCACGACCTAAAGGGCGATGGTGCCTTGTTATTTGAACTGAACAATAAGAAACACTTTAAAGTTTCGATGCGAAGAAATCGCAAGAACTCACTCTAAAACCAGGCCAATAAATGGCTTGGGAATTGGTCAGAGCTATTTAAATTACTGTGATTTTCCTTGGTTAGTTTGCAGTGTAGGATTTAAACATAACGCTGCTCAGCCTGGTGGAACACGTAAAGCCTGAAGGTACCAACGCTTCAGGTTGTACCGTGAGCAAAAACACTGCATGGCTCCGCAGTTTGGTGAAACCCAGTGCAACCCTGCAAACAACCGATACAAATAACCTACTTTCAAAAACCTACAACAAGGCTATAGGTTTGATTCCTGCCAAGTTTCACCCCAATCCACACCTCCATGCATGTGACCACAACATTTAACCTGTGAGCGAGGCTAACGAGGAGCCTAACGACTCTCCATGGTTGGGGCGATCAGCTCCAGGTGAATCTACAGGTGAATCTAAGCTCTAACGAGGCCAGCAGGTCTATAAAGCTTTGAACTCCTCACCACTCCAGACATTTTGAACTGAGAAAACTTCCTAGATGGGAAGAGAAACATCTTCAGCTTCAGAATACATTTTTTTACTTTTTTTTGGATTAACGTACAGACTCGTTACAAATGTATTTAATTGAGTAAAAGATCAGAAGTTGCCAATATCCTCGTTCCAACTACTGCGTCTTCCGGCTCCGAGATGAACGGAGTCCAATCTTTAAGCAATCTGCTGCCTCGCTCTTTTATAAATCATTGAATCATCAGTTCTGTGATAAATGAACACACGCATGTGGCCACCGTAGCAAGTCTAATCATCTGAAAATTGGTGTTTCCGATTCCCACGAGCAAAGTTTGCGTAACAATACCTGTTAAACATCAAAACGGCCTTTAGATCGTTCGAATCATTGATAAGTTGGTCAAACATCTTCCCTGTGACAGCGAGGACAGACGGGACAACAGAGGGGATATACCCGGCGGGCATTCATCGGACATTAAGGCGTTTAAAGCAAAAGTGACTAATTGAAAGTGGTTTTAAATGATCTGCAGTCCTCTGAACTGATGTTTTGTCTTTCCTGTGAGGTGGAACCATGCTGGCATGTTAACCCAGCTCTAGCAGATTCCACGGCGAGGTGGGGCCTTAGCTAATCAGGCCGGGTGTGGCTGTAAGAACCACCCCTGTCTCTCTCTCTCTCACACACACACACACACACACACACACACACTAGTCCCCCTCTCCAAAAAAAACCCATTGTGATAAGACAGAGCCCCCTCTGTGCGTCTAAACAAAGGTAAATGCAGCTTGATGCTTTACCTTCCCCCCCAAACCAAGAACACAACCCACAAACTGACACTGTCTGATATTTCACCGGTCTTGCCTGGCTGAAAGCATGTCTGTTTTGGTGTAAAAAAAATTTAAAATAAAAGTATTTCTTCGGATTCTAAGACAACTGCACTCTTTTGCGTCTGTATTTTTGTCCTAGAACTAAAAAAAAATGAGTCAGAGACGTTCTAAGAAAGCCAAAGCGAGTTTCTAGAGCAGCACGTCTGGGAAGTAAATTCGGATGTACTGTAACGACATGACTTCAGCTGCGATGGCATGTGTTTCATTTCTGCTTCAAGGAAGTTCTCGACACAGAGGCACAAAAAAAACTAAGTTTCCACCACTTGTAATCGGGAAGCTGATTCTACCAGTTTATCTAATGCTGTGGTTACTTATCTAAAATCTGTCAAACAAGTGGTGAAGCTGTTCATCAAACCTCCTCATAGTGCCTAAATTAGCTGTCGGACACCAAAACCTGAAGAAAGCAGCGCAATTTGTCTTGTCCTGACATTTTGATGTAAGTTCTCTCCCCTGTAATTGAAAAGATGTCATTTAACTGAAAAATAAATAAATTCCCAAAGCAGTTTTTGCAAAAGTAGGTTGCTTCAAACACTGTATCAGCAGATATTAACAATCTACACGAGTCCATTGTTCCCTCTGGAGCTGGTTGGTTAAATGTATTCTAAACTTGTGATAAATATCTAAAAGAATAATTTGTCCATCCATAATTAAGCACATTTAGCGTCGTGAAGAACTGTCCCTACTTTAGACCCGGACTTGTTAACAAACATTTATCTTCACTTTGCACCAAACTCACAACTGAGCCTCGTTTTAGGAATAAAATTTAAAGACAGCCGGGAGACTCGGGCTGAGGGTTTTACAAGACACCGTAGGCGGCACACAAGCGCCACTACTCGTGTGTAATGAAAACGGAGCTGATCGGAGCAACCTATTCACAATTATAAAAAAAAAAAAAAATGAAAAGTAGCAAGAGCACAAAGGCAGAAAGAAAATGTTATTAACACAGAGCTGATTGGCATTAACTGTCAGCAGAATAACCTGAAACACACGGGTTCCCATTTTTCCATCATTCCACCTGTATGACATACATTCATATTAAATAAAATTAGAATTTTTTTCAACATTTCATTTATTTCAGTAACTCAATTCACAAATAGAAACACATTATATAGATTAATGCAGACTGGTGATGTTTTAAAGCCTTCATTTCTGGGTTTTTTCCACCTCCAGCTAATAAAAACACAGGATATAAGATTAGAATATTGCATCAGAACAATGAGTAAAGCAACATTTTCTATCCAGAAATGGGAGCTTAATGAAAAGTATGTTTAATACCTGCTTAAATGTTTTGCGTTTTTTCAAAAGGTACTTTTAACCTGACAAACAAGCCTCTTAGAAATTCTATTTTTTTTAATTTGGCTGTATTTGAATCTGTTGCACTGTTTTACTTTTAAATGCATTTAAAGCTGTACAGTTTATACACCTCGATATAAGTCAGTTCAAAATTGCTTCGGATTTAAAAACCGCGTGGTATAAACAGACCTGGATCAAACCTGGTTTGTAATTTAAGCCTGTGTGGACTTCGACATGCATGGGGTTAAGTGCATTTTGAGTCAGCTGGTTGGCGTTTCAGCAAATCAGTCACGTATTTCCACTGCAAACAGAACGAAGCAAACATCGAGGATCTTTAGCAAATCCAAGTTGATCCACATCTACCCTCCAACAAGGCAGCGGAGGGGAAGGATTGGGGGGGGGCAAGAGTTAAGCGTGTGCGTCTGTGCGTGTGTGAAGGGCAGCACTAACGAGTGGCGAATAGCGAGAGACCGCGGCGAGCCTATGTGCATGGTGTGTGTATAAATGAGGACTGACAAGATGCCTGTGTGTGAACCCCCACCCAGGAGAAGGGGGTCCCACTGTGGAGTTCCAGGAACAAAAAAAAAAAAAAAAGAAGAAGGGTGGGGTGGGCGTGACCCTGTCAGCCTCTGATCCCTCCACAGGAAGTTGGGGTGGGTGGGGGTAGCGAGGGATGAGGACGACTGAAGGAGAGAGAGAGAGAAAACAAAAAAAACCAAAAATGGTGCTGATGGATTTTCTTCACTCACTCTGACACTTCTTGGCTGGAAAAGTAATTGCCCTACTTACGAATATCGTCTGCTTTTGATTAGTGTCACGCTTAAATGTTTCAGATCATCAAACAAAAAGCTCAGATAACGCACAGCAGACGCAGAACGAGTGAGACGTCAAACGTCCAGGATGACAGACATCCAGTGAAATGCGTCGTCTGCATTTAACCCCAACCTTTAGGGAGCAGCGGGCTGGGAAGCATTGCTCAGGGGCCCAGAGTGGCAGTCTGTGGGATTCAAACCCGGAACCTTCCAGCTTCTCCAAGATGAAAGCTCTCTGCTCTAAAGCCTCTAAGGCCACCTCACCCACTGTCCCCATTGTTACATATTTCATGATGATTAACGACATCAGATTTCTGGCATCTGAGTTCAATCAAAGCAGCCATGCCACTCAAGTCATCCCTTAAACCAGGGAAGTCATTAAAAAGGGCCGGTTGCACCTGTAAAGATGATATTTTTGATTTCATAATTTCATTTCAGTTCACGTTGACGTATGAAAAATGCACAGTAACATAAAAGTAGCACCTTAGGCCCAGTTTACACAGTTTATCTGCAATAAAAGTTGATATTGGGGTGAATTAGCCTTTAAACTCTCATCATTCTGCATCACTTTTTCCTCTTTTTGGACATTTCTGGGTTGTTTTAATGTGTTGTGGGAAAACCAACATCTAGGAAGTTTAAAAAATAAATTAAAAAAATAAACATTTGCTACAGGAGGCACAGTTTTACCCACTTTATACAATTTAAAAGGAGATATGCTTCCACTTTATGACAAGATGTGCCTTCGCCGCCTCTTGAGGGCCGGATAAATTGCCTTGACGGGCCGGATTCAGCCTGCAGGCCTCGGGTTTGACACATCTGCCTTAAATTAGAACCCGTTTGACAACATGAAGTAGGCTAAAAGATGCCATCATGGCCCGACCCAACGTGCCTCAGACAGAGATTGGACAGAAACTGCCTTCATGGGAGCGGTTCAAGGCGCAAAGCCACTGCTGACTGAAAAGAGAAGAAATGCCTTCCTCGCATTTGCTAAAAAAGAAAACCAAAAATCATCTGTATGATCTCCAAGACCTTTGGGGAAATATTCTTTGGGCCGATGAGACAAAAGTGGAACTATTGGAATAAAGTGTGAATCCTGATACATGTGGCGTTAAACTAAGAGCATGTCAGAAAAGGAATGAGGCCAAACATGGTGGTATGATGGTCTAGAGCCGCCTTTCCTCCATAAACGTCTGACCATCGGTTTGTGACCGCAGCTCAAACACTTTTGGAATATACATCCGGACAATGATCCAAAGCACACCAGCAAATCCACCAACAAATGGCTTAAAAATAACACAATTAAGGTTTTGGAGTCAAATCCAATTGAGAAATTGTGTAATAATAAAAAAAAAATTTAATGTGGCTGAATTAAATCAACTGTGCAAGGTAAGGTAGGTTTATTTATATTGCACTTTTCGGTAACAAGACATTCAAAGTGCTGTAAAGAAGATTGGGCCATAGTTCCTCCACAGTAATGTATTTACACATTATTTAGTAATGTGTTTCCTCTAATGGTGGCACAACTAGTGCAACATATTTTCACTGACTGGTTCGTATGGCTTTTTCTCTCAATAACTGTGAAATCATCTTCTAAAAACAGATTTTTTTTAAATTTTTGTCTAATGATAAGATCGGTTTGCTTATCGAAAACATTGAAGTGTGCCAGAAAAAAACAAAAAGAAGAAATCTGTAAGGAGCAAAACACTTTTTTCACTCCAAAAACGGATTTAAAAATAAGTAAAATGTGCTTAAAATTAGTGTTTTTGTCCTAGATAGGACCAGGTAAATAAGATTATTTCCCAATGTAGTGAGTATTTTGACCCCTAAAATAAGATAATTAGATATACTGCACTTGAAATAAGATCATGGAGATGAATTGTTCCTATTTTAAGAGCAAAAATCTTATTCTATTGGCAGATCATTTTATTTACCTGCTCAAATCAAGGAAAAATACACTAATTTTAAGAACATTTTACTTGTTTTTAGTTAAGTTTTTGCACTGTTCACAAAACCGTATTGCCAAAGATCCAGAAAAGATGTAAAGGGATTTTACCAAATCAGTTTACAACAAATTCATTGTATAATACTTAATTACAATGTGAAGTTCAAATCCATCTGCTCATGTTACAAGCATTCAGGTGCATTTCGCTTTTGGTCAAACTTGCTAAATTATTGAAGTGTTTTAGGTTGCAGACCTTTAGAGCAGGAAAATGCGTTAAGATTGTAAGAACTAATCGGAGATGGCTCAGAATAAAAACAGGGGGAACCAAAACGTTCATTCAGAGTGAAAAACTTCCAGATGTGACGGTGATCCTGCATCTCAGATAGGCGAAAAAATGACTCTAATCCACAGAGGCTCCCAGCTCTGGACTTAAAGAGTCCTGACAACGTCCTGGTGCCAGACACCACAGGACAACCCCCCCCCCCCCAGGCCCCGAGTCCATGCCCCAATGGATCTGGGCTGATCTGGCAGCACAACGGGGGCACATATGTTAAAGACAATGCATGTTGACTCTGATCTGTGCACGCTCAAGCAAATACCGCTTTCTCAGTCTGCTTTAGGAGATCGAGCCCTTTCGGCCGTGGCTGCCGAACTTTCCGGAATCTTTGCTCTTTGTTTTGAGTGTTTTCTATACGTCTGTTGGACGCCATGCTTTTATATTTTATTAATTTATCCTATTAAGTACAGCACATTGGCAAATGTATGAATTTAGACCAATAACAGGCAAAGAACAAAAACAAAACCACAACTTTAGGGATAAATTCCCTTAAATGTATTCAATACTTGCATGTTCGCTAGTCTTTTTTTCCCAAGCCCAAGTCATGTCTGAAGTCTCTAAAGATTGAAATGAACATTTATGCAGTGGATGCATGCTGTCTAGCCTGTCAATTGTGTAATTGACAGGCCAGACGGCAATAAACACAACGTCGCTCTAGATTAAGAATTTAGATCAGATTCTGTTTTTGTTTATTTTTTAAACAAGGATATTTAATATATTTATCTTATTTCAAAACATTGACTAAAACATGTAAAACAAAACTAATGGTTTGGATTAATTATGTGTAATAATTGCTCTGCTAGACATTCAATGGAGCAATTAATTATTTTTTAAAGAAAGGTAGTGATAATAGTGTTAACACAAATACATGGTCTGTTTAATTTCAAAATAATACAAACATGAAGCACTTTTATACTGAATAACCAGAAGTATTTTTTTTTCCTCTCATGCTATTCTTAATAGCAAAGGAACAAGAAGTTGGAAGCAAGTTTGTTTTTATTGTAAAATGACCAGAAATGTAGTTTTTCCTTGTCATAATTGTTTCGTTTGAGATGAAAATCAGTGCGTATTAATATGATGCTACAGCTAACACGAACAGCTTGTTATAACAACAATAAATTGTACTTAAAAAAAAAAAAAAAAAAAAAAAGCAGTGGTGTTACAGTGAAAGTCCATGGGGGCTTTATAACTTCTGCTAAATGAGACAACAGCACCACCTGCTGTTTGGTCTGTATCTGCAGTCAGCAACATGAGTTGCAGGGGATTCTGGGTAATGATCAGAGACTCACTACATTGAGGTAACATAGCTATGGATATCTGTGGACGATTATTATGAATAAACTCCTAAAAGAGTATAAAACATAATGTAACTGTAGTATGTCTAATATTAATCGCTTGATATTACTTTTGCCATATTTCCAGGTTGATTATGAGGTTCGTGGCTAGCTAAATGTAACGTTTTGTCTCTCTGGAGCGAGAACATGCTGCGTCTGCAGGCAGTGAACATTGTTGAATTTTTATCCTTTGTTTTGACTGGAAGGATGTCAAGATAAAAACCTTTTATACTGTTGGTAATAATATATAGTTTATAAAACGTGGCAATGTTCCAGTTGGCTAGCAACCGCTGCCATAAAATGTTATAAAATGTAAAAAGGCTTCTGGGCAATCTACAGAGCGACGGATTCAGTGGATTAAGAGAGAAAACAATAAAAGCTAAATTCGTGACCCATTTTGTTGGGATGTGACGGCCTGAAATGTTTTTGTTCGTCAAAGATGGCACAACGGGGAAAAAAGTTTGAGAACCACTGCACTTGGGTAACTCAGAGGGGGCATTACTCTCATTTACGCAAATGATCCACACTTACCAGGTTACTTTCAACCCGATTTTATTAAATAAAGATTGTTCACGTGATTCAGATTTTAAGTACAAGGTACGTCTTGAGTATCAAGAGTGCAAGACGACGTAGGAGCTTTGTGACTTAAGCAGCGTCCTCTGATAAATAATGCAAATATTGCATATTTGTTACCACAGGTATGACAGGTGCTTCTTTTTTTTTTTTTACCTTTCAGCTTCACATTTAATTTGGATGTTCAAAATGAACGAAAACGTCTAAGTAAATACTTTCTAAACAGCTCCTCCTGGTGGACAGTCCTAGTCCACACGAAGCAGGATATCTGCTAAACTAGACATTTTTATGTGGTTATGCCTTTCAGCCACACATAAACGGCGTTATACGTCCTTTAAAACAAATGATCCTAAAAACTCCAGACAAAGTGGAGATTTATAAACGCTCCGGTTTTGAGCACGAATATAGCTACGCTGCGTCGCGCATGTGCGACCATTGTTTATGCACTTGGTCATTCGGTGAGATTCCAAAAAAATATTGGGAATTTAGCTTTTAGGTTTTAACTTTATTGGCCATACGGTGGAGTTAAACCAGTCTGTTGCTAATATCGTGTTTAAAAAAAGCTCAACTTCTTCATCTCCTTCATTAGCGGCACACTGCCCCCTATGGGTCTGGAGTATTTTTAAAAATGCTCAGTGGCGTATTTCTGCGTGTTGGTGTGGACGAACATGTGGACTGGGCTTAAGTTTTATGTCAGCGCACATATTTATTAAAACTAGTTTGTTTTCTTCTCTTTCCTACAATCACAAAGACAAACTTAACAAGGATGAAAACTGGTTCAGCAGCTGCAATAGCACAATTTACACTGGACTAAAACTAGCAATCGTGAAATAAACTACATATTATGATCATTGCAAAACTACGTCGATGATAAGAAACTACTATCAAGCTACTAATTTTAGCTGTCAAAGCCAACGTAAGATGACAGCAGGTCAAAAATAAAATGGAAACTGTCTGTGTCTGGGCTTCATCACAGGCCAATCTTCACATTTTTTTAAATCTATTTTTGTCCACTGAAGGCTGGCTGAGCGTGAACTGAACGCTCTGCTTCATCCTCAGACGATCCCACACATTCACACCTGCTCAGAACAACCAGTCTGTTGCTGAAAAGCCGCAAAGATCTGATGAGAGCTCAAAGACGTGATGCAAGTCCCTGACAGAAGTTTATTATCTGTATTATTTTTTTTCCATTTCCTTTCTGCGTCCTGGTCTGGGTTTCAAGTCTTCTTTTAACTCTGGCCTCGTAAATAATTTAGAGCTTCATAAAAGACCAGGTGGTAATGAGAACAAACATTTAAGCCTTAATTAAGTCTTAAACCTTGCAGATGACGATGGATTCCCTGCAAAAAGACACATTTTATTTTTTTATTTTTTTTGCAGCTTGCAAGCCAGAGAGGGTGGGACTGGGAGTATCTGGGTCAGCGCTCCCTTCGTGTCGCTGCTGCCTCGCTGCAAACCCCCTCTGGCTCTGTGTGCATGAGAGCGTGCACGTGTGTGTGTGTGTGTGTGTGTGTGTGTGTGTGTGTGTGTGTGTGTGTGTGTGTGTGGGGGGGGGGGGGGGGGGGGGGGGGTTGCTGCCCCAGTCAGCCGCAACGTTCATGCCCCCCTGGTTCCCATGCATGCACACATCTATCACTTTTGGTCATGAGTTGTGTGAAAAAGTTCCCAAGGAGACGAGACGAAACGCAGCTATAGGCACGTGGACACAACATCTGGATGAACAGAAAATAATTCGGTTTCTCCGTTTCTCCCCTCTCGCTGTATAAGACTGCTGCTGGGGTTCCCTGTCAATTCTACGATACTAGAAGAGGAAAAGAAATATCCAAACGAGGTGAAAGGATTTTCCCCTCCTAATAACCGCTTTCTCATTCCACCGCGGGTTCATTTTAAGTTCACACCGCAGCCAAACATCCTGCAACGCAATTCACAGATGAAACAACGTCACAGTTTATCATCGAACTGAGCGGCAAAGCAGCCGAATCTCACATTCAGTTAGATTTGATCATCCTCGGGACCCTTTAGCCACAAATCAAAAGAGGCAGAAGTGAACTGGTGGGACTACAGCTCCAGGTTCGTTAATTAATTAACCAGTAATGGGGAGAAGGCGTGGACAAAATCTTCTCTTTCACACACACAACCTCTGCTGGTTGGCTTATATTTTGTGTTTATGATGCCGTGACTTTAATTTGAATGAGAAGCTTCAAAGCTTCAGCACTTGTGGTTTTTGCGCACAGGAAAAACAAAAAAATCTGATTGGTGGCATGAAATCTTGGTTACGTTGTAAGAAAAGTTGGATTCCTCCCATCTTTTGGAGCTCTCCCTTTTTAATTTTTGTTGCCGTTTGGCAGAACAGGATAAATAGAACAGATCAGGGCAGCTACAAGCTACAAGCCCAACCATTGACTATCCAGTACGCCATTTTTTAATCCACTGGAAAACTGTCCTGTAATACAATAGGGTGCTATAAAGATGTTACACGAGACCTTGAACTAGAAAGACACTTCTGCTCTAGCTGACTGTGCTCATTAGTATGATAACAGATTTAATTTGTATGACGTGCATCAGCAGGAACGTCTTCTATAAGTCTGTTGTTGAGATCATCATCTGTTGAGGCAGCAGCGTCAGAGCCAGGGACCTAAAAAGGCTCAACAACCTGATAAAGAAGACTGACTCTGTTCTGGGGACGACTGTGGAACCTCTGGAGACGATCGTGCAAAGAAGGATTTTGCATAAAATCAAGAAAGTTATGGACAATCCTGACATTGTCATTGGAAAAGTCTCTTCAGTCAAAGGCTTCTTCAGATTGGTTGTAAAATGGACCGCCACAGGAGATCTATCCCGCCCAAAATGAGTTATATCAACGTTTAATTTCCCTCTGGGATAAACAAAGTACTTTTGAATTGAATTTGAATCAGGAATTCAGTCCCAACCAACTACGTCTCATTTTTAACCAACTAGATGTGGAAGCACTGATGTTTTACTTGTGTTAAAAAGGAAAAAAGTTTTATATATTGCACCTTATCAATAAGTAAAGGGTTCTGTGGTCGTTTACAGGTTCCAGACGGAAAATACTATTTGCCCTGATTGTCGCTCATCTCCAGAAACTCTTGTCTACTGCAACCAAAGCTTCACCTTCCTGAGTCCATTTCAGCGGCCTGCTTTATTTTTGTGAAACACATTTGGTTTCAAGATAGACCCGCAATATGGATAACAAGAAACACATCCCAAATGTGACAAAATAAACACAGAACAAAGTTAAGACCAAAATTATTCATAGCTCTGATCGTTCTTCCTCAACTGCTCTGTTAACACGAACTGCAGCAGAAATAATTACAGATGGCCACAAATGCCATCATGTGTGGCGTGTGTCTCACAGTCATTGCGTGAGAGTTGAGAGTCCTGGACCTGCTACAGTTGAAATACAATTATTTAATGCCAGTTGTTGTCTTTTTCCCCCCACCCTTGTTAAAAATGTTCTAGAAGCTATTCTCCCGACGTCCAAACTGTTTGACAGGCTTGACTAAGAATCCTAATACACATTAGCTTGCCAGAGTTAACTTAATATTTTGCTAATGCTAAATTTAGCATGCTAACTAACAAAATTTTGCTGTTGCTAACACTTAAGGGCAAATTTTTAGGTCCACAATCACACTTTTATTGTGGATATACCCAATCATGTCTTGTAGATGTCTGGTACCGCTCACTACGAACCACAGGAGACATGATGGCGTTTTTATTTTTCTTGCTTATTGCTAAATGATGTTGAAATTCCACTTTTTAAGACAACCATAGTGCCCAATATAGTTGTTTAAGTGGTCTTGACTTAGAAAGAAAAGTGAATCAAAATGCACTTAGTTGTTGGTGTCATGGGCTGAAAATGGTTGAAATCCTTAGCTCTGGTGCATTTAATGGGTTTTTAACCTGCTGACCACATCAGCAAGTTTTAAAACAAAAACTGGACAATTTAAGTCGACCAACTAACTGTTGTGTCTCTACATGTTTCCTTTTTGTTCAGTACTTTGTCCTTAAGATGAAAAGCATGTAGTGAGCAAGTAAACATTTTAAAAACAGCTTAAGTTAGTGGTTATTTATTTAAGTTGCCTATAGATCAAACTAATCCAGAGTTTTCTTCAGATTCAAACAGAATTTCAGGCAGAAGTGAAAAGATGGTGCCTCAGGTACAAAACAAAGTGATCCTTTTTCTTTTAACTCGATTTATCTCCAATAAAGTGTCACATGTGAGGATCGTTCTACCTGTTTATTCTTTACGGTAACTACATAGTTGTTGATTCACGACGGCAACGTTCAGTTTTCTGATCGCGTCGTACTTTGGAAAGAAGAGGACGTGCACCAGATTAGTCCGCTGGAGGACAGGGAGGTCAGTTTCCACTGGTTTCCAGCTGAGGGTCCAAACATTGCACAAGCCCTGTAACTGGAGTCCCTAACACACACACACACACACACACACACACACACACACACACACACACACACCCATGCCCCTCCCGGCGTGGCCTCAGCCTTGAGAGGCAAAAGGACAAACTTCATTGTACGAGACCAAGGCTTGGAAGGAAAATCTAGCAAAAACCGAAGCCATCACGATCCGAAGGCTTTGGCTCAGAAGTTCTTGATCTCAAAGAACGAAAAATAAATAAATCACACACACACACACACACTCGTATAAAGAAGGCCGTTACTCTCACTCAGCAAACCCTTCCCCTCCCTGTCTCATTTTTCTTCCTCCTCTCGCCCTCCCTCACTTTGCGCTGCTGTGTGTGTGTCTGTGTGCAGGCCAGGGTGGGGTTTGGTTAATAAGTGACGGGGATGAGATGGGCAGATGGGTGGTGGCTGGTCGGCTGCATGACTGCAACAAAAACCTATTTCACCAAAATACCAAAAAGCTCAATCCAGTCCCAAACATTTAATCTTTTTAGAAGTTAAGCCTGTTGGGAAGCACTAGATTCCCATCGCTAAAGGTCCAACAGGCATCATCTAGATCAGGGATGGGCAACTGGCGGCCCGGGGGCTGCACACGGCCCTCGTCATCACTCAGTGCGGCCCGCTAATAGGTCAATAATAATAATAAAAAAAAAAATTATAATTATAAAATAATAAAAAAAATTATACTTTTGACCGATAGAGGGCCATACCCAAACAATAGCGGGCACGGGCCGCTTTGCGACAGCGAGGAAGAAAGTCAAGAGCCATGGCCACTAGCAGTGGCATAAAGGGAAAACTTGACCGAGAAAGTCAAATTTTTCAGACAAAATGGGAAGAAGTACGGACATGGGGAATTTTTTTTTTGTGTTCCCTTGCAAAGGTTTTTGCATTCCCTAGTGGTATGTGAGAGCCGACGTGAGTTTTGAAACTGCAAAGCTTTGTCTTAAGCAGAAGATAGAACATGCATCTACACAGCACCATGTTCACAGACCAGTGTGATGCATTTGTGAGCATCAGAAAGCTATGGTGCATTCAGGAGCATGGGACATTAGATTTTTCAGAATAAAAAGCTAACAGATGTGCATAATCAAAAAATAACAAATACAATTATAGAGCATTCAGTATTGTAAGAAAGCCCACACCACTGTTTCTGGATAGACACATTATTGTTTGAGTTAACTTCTGTTCTGTTTTATGCCTCTTTACTTGTAAATTTGAAACGTCCCATGCTCCTGAATGCATTGACATGGAGGAGTTTAAATTCCTTTTTTTGCAATTTTTTTTTAAAGCAAGCGGTTTGTCTTTTGCTTAAGGACATATTAAAATGCAGTTATATGCAGAAAATAGTTATATGTTGGTGCAGTAAACATACAGATATAAATTAATCTAACATTTGTTCTTATTGAGAATAATTTGTAGCATCTTTCACATCCAATTATTTGAAGTGCGTGGTCATGTGGCCCTCCAATGGACGTGCTGAAAAAAATTTGGCCCTCTTTATCATGGAAGTTGCCCATCCCTGATTTAGATGTATGTTACTTCACTGGGGGTTCAGGCACATTTAGACTGTTTATTACGTCTGAGTGAATAGACACCATACAGCAGACAGTAAATGAGGACCTGCAGGTCAATATGTACATGAATGATATGATCAAGGGACGGGCAAGGTTGTAAAAAATATATTTTTTCAGATAGTTTACTTGAATCCTACTGCAGTGGAAAGCCAGTTTATTTTTTATTAGCACTGTTGCCTTTCCATAAGTGGTAGAACCTCAGCCTGGGGTCTTTCTGCATGGAGATGGCATGTTCTTCCTCTGGTTTCACCCTACCGTCCAAAACCATGAGTTGGGTTAATTGGTCGTTCTAAATTGCCTTTAGGTATGAAAGTGTGGTATGGTGGTTTGTCCAGGGCTAATCCTGCCGGTGAGTGTCGCCGGGGGCTCTGGGAAGTGCCGGCGCTACCGTGGAGCGCACCGTGTAGTGCGTCAAGCTAAAAACAGCTAACGCGTTAGCTATTTCAACCAGGAGCTTTTACTCACCGTTTTTGCTCTACAACATAAACAAATTCAAATAAAGCGACCACTATTAGCCTGGTAGGGAGGCGAGTACCCCGTCTCTTGCCCAATGACTGCCGGACAAAGGAATTAGCCCACCTCCTGCAGCTCTGCACACATAAGCGGGTATAGATGATGGATGGAGCAATGAACGTTTGCTGCTCAACCCACAAAAGCAACTTCCTTACAAAAGTGTGTAGATTATGGCAACAATACAATTTGGCAAATCCTCTCTGCCACTGTCAAGCAACCTTTGTTTGGAGGCAGTGTCATGGTGTCCTAACTGTGAAAACAAGACTCATTATCACTGGAGGCGATCTCAATGCAAAAAAAGATACTGAGAAGAGAATCTACAACCATCGGACACTGATACCTCCACTGTTAGGGACCAAACTCTATCCTCCAAGAGGAAGATGGTTGTTTACACCAAGCAGGGTCTAAGAAATACTCCCTCCAGAGTTTAGGAGTGGAGGAATTGGCCTAACGGCAGTCCTGACCTCAGTCCCAATGAACCCTTGATGGATCAGCTTGGGCATGTGGTCTGTGCCGGAGTGACCAACATAACCTCACATGCTGGTTGAGGAATGGGATCCCTTCCCTCAGCAGTGTGTGACCAAGCTGTTGTGGTTGTATATATATATATACAGCCCTGCAATGATGAGCTTATTAAGTGAATCAACTGTTGAATTGCCAATATGCCTTATTTCTTCAAACTTCAATCATCTGAACCAAAAAACAAGATAAAACAAGAGTCAATGGTGGAATAATCTGGGATAAATTTGCATTTCAGCTGGGAATCTCCCTGGGAATGCTTCATTAAATGGTCTTTTACAGTGGTTACGTCTCCATGTTGTCAAAGCAGCGGGATGTGGGCTCTTCCACACACCAGTTGGCTTTCACTTTCAGAGCTCGTAGTATTAATAATTGTGGAGGAGCAAGAATCTCTGCAAGGAATATAACCAGTTTTGGGAGGTTCTCTTCCAATTAAGTTTGCTTTCGGGTACACAATGTTCCAGAGAATAATAGGACGGGCGTGGCATCTTATTAGTCTATTACCCATGTTAAGAGGGGTGGCCTAGTGGTTAGAGAAAGGCACTTGCATCCTAAAAAGGGTCCTTGAGCCCCAGAACACTCCCTTGCAGCCTACCGCTCCCTAAGGGATCGTTAACTGCAGACGACACGTTATGAGACTGTACAAAGTTGCAATGACAAAGAAAAATTGTCGTTTTATCTCCAAATTTTTTAAGTGTATCTTTTTATGTCATCGTTTTATGTAATTATATTTATGCTCTTAATCTAATGCATATTCCACATTCCTGCAGTGGATAGGTCTTACAGTGACAAGTCTGAAGTCTTTACTGCAATACATTTATTTTTTTCTCGTGATTCAGAACGTTCTGTATTCTTGTATAAAAAGCATAATTTAAACAGATACAAGTAATTTCACTTATACTTTAGGATATAAATTCCTGTTTTTAAACAACTATTGGTTTCCCCCACACACATTTTATTGTGTTTTTCTTTGTTCGTTATTTTGTTCATATTTTTTGTTGCTTACACTTAACATTCAGTCTTAAGGGACGAATAAATTAATTTCCTGCTCAATTCTAATCTGAAGGAACCTAAAGGTATTGGGATTTAAAACAAATATTATTTTATCACATGATTCTTGCAAATTTAAAGACTTTTAAGACTTTTAGTGCCGAAAGCACCAGAGTGATCAGAGTTTTCTCTGGCTGTATGTGGTTTAGAGTCAAGTATTGCTTTCCCTCGCCAACCTGATAAATGATCAATAACAGTGGAATCTATGGTGTGCGGTATCGTAAACTTCAGATTAGATTTTAATTATTTTATAAAGACCAAATGATTAAAAAAAAGGAACCTAGAGTTCATAGATGTCGTTTTCTTTCTACCACAAATGTAAAGACGGCCAAATTAAGCCAATCATGGCGCGAGATTCCAGAGGAAACCTTTTATCAAAAACACCAGGATAACAGCTATATTTGTCTTTTGTGAAAGGGATAGGAAAAGAAAAAGCAGCCTTCTTTCAGCAAGCTGACCAACAGTGTGCAGCAACAAGTGGAGGAGCGGAGAAACAATGTTCAAGCAACAAAAGATATACTTATCAGCTGCTAAAGAGTATTTAAAAATTACAATTTCTGTAAATTTCTGGAAACTGGTCTGTGTCAGGACTAATTGTTGCGCAAAAAACAATATAAATGGTTTTTGTAAAGAGGTTTGAGCTGCATCACTTTACGTTTTGTAAAAAGACACAAATCTACATGACTGGTTGTAATTAATTAATGAAGCCCAGTAAATTGGTCTGTAAAACCATGATTTCTACACATTTAAAAAGACATTTCTTCAGCTGCAGCATGGTTCTCCTTTGTTAATACAGGTTTTATGAAACCAACGTCTCTGCTTCCATTATCCTGCAGGAATACTGAGAAGACAGAGGTGGAGGAAATCTGCCGGATGTTCAGAGAGTAAATGAAAAACCCAGCTTGCAGACAGCCGAGACGGCCTCTCTGTTTGCGTCATTTTTCTCATAACTTTATATTCAATTCAGATGAGAAACAAAACTTTGTCATATTCAGATATGCAACAGAGAGAAGGGGAGCAGGCGCTCTTTCCTGCTGCAACGTTTCATAATCACAGGCTGATAAAGTAGAGTCCCAAATAGCACAGGAACTACACCACGGCTACTTCTGCTTCACATCCAGCCAGACAGGACTAACTTATCTCAGTCCCCCCCCCATCCCCCCCCCTCCAGCCACTCCCTGACGGCTTCACCGCCTCCATCAGCTGAGAACCGGCTGACGACGCCTCTTAAAGGGCCACGGTCCCTTTCAGCGGGGTCTCGCCCTCCCGGAGAGCGGAAAGTTCGAGGTGATCCGATGCTCCGAGAGGAAAGGAGATACTTCTCTGTGACACCGTGTAACTGTGAGCGTCAGGTGTTGAAACATCGGGTGTATTATGACTCAAGCGCTGGATCAAAACGTGCTTCACAGATGCACTAGCAGAGGTACAACGAGGTTAAAAAAAAGTACGCAGAGATGTTAAAAGTGCATGTAGCGTGATTGAAAAGTTGCCAAAAAGAGTCTGTCTGTCTTTATTTTACCCTTTCAGGCAGTGAGATCTCTAGGTAACGTTTAAAATGATCTCAGTCAAAAAGGTTCTTCAGGCTTTCTGTGGGTTTTTCAGCGGTTTTCCCTTTGGACTTTGGCCGCTTTCCTGTTTGTAAAGCTGCTTAACTCTCGTGCATGAATCTTTCCGGCACAGAAATGCATCTAAACACAAGGGATGGACCAGCTGTTTATCCAGTTAAATCCATAAAACATTAAAAAAAATGACAGCTTGTCAGACAGAAAATAGTACTTTAGCTCCAACAAGGCATCTTGTTCATTCCCCTTTCCAAAAACGACTTTAAAGTAGTTTTTGGGTATTTTATGACTATTGTTTCTTTTTCTGTCCTAAACATATCCAGTTTTTTTTTTAAATGACACACTAGGTGCAAGAATATTCTGTTAAAGTCAAGAATGAAGACTGGACATAAAGGTGAGTAAAAAGCGTCCAAAGTCCAAAGAAAATTTACTTTTTGCCTGAAAAACTACTGATCAGCCGCTGCTTCCAAGGAGAATAACAATAAACAGTGCAGTGATGTTTCTGGCCAAAAATAAAAACTTTCAAACTAACATAATAAACATTGAGCCATTAAATTTTTTTTATTGTAATTGAAAATTTAAGAACCTCATCTGCTAAACATGGTCTGTTTTACCTCGATGTGTTTTTACAATACCAAACAACAGCAAATATGAACAAAATACAAAAAAAAGATAACATTATCCTATATAAAAGTACCCTGTTAAATAAACCTTGTGGTCACAGAGAGTATATAATTTATATTTTGGAAGTCAGATCAACTGAGGAAACACCTTAAGAAAAACCAGAGCTTCAAATATCTTAAAGTTGTGAAGCAGGACTGAGCGAAAGCTTTCTGTGAAACACGGTGGTGAAAGTTTCATAGTTTGGGTGTTACTAGAAATCTTTAGCTGCAATCTGACTAAAGTATTTTTGGATCACAAAGCTCGGGTATAACCAGTCAATCTGCAACGTTTGAGTGAAAAGGATCAAAATACATTGTTTTTTTTTTTTTAAAGTTAGCTAAATCATTATCTATTTAGGTATGCTGGCACATGTTACAGGAGTCCAGGGATCCTGTTGCAACGCTGCAGATATAAAAGGAGCTCCTTTGTAGAGGCCGCCAAAAGCACCAACAGGCAGATATTCACAGATCTACCTGCCGATTACGTACCACTTCCGTCTAGGTTTGACATTCCTCAGCAAGAACTGTCATGCATGTTCCTCGACGTTCTACAAGAATGAAAACACGCTTCAAGGCAAATTTCTCAGCGGTTGGGAAAGCTGACAAAGCCAAGGTCGGAGTAGCTGAGAAATGTAGCGCCGCTGCTTGGCATGCAGAAATGTAGGAGCCGACACCGACGCTTAACGGGAAAAGGATGCGGAGATAACGTCAAGTGAAAACGAGGTATTTTTCCCAGCAAGTTATGTAGAAAGCTCCATCTCTTCATCCATCCGCCCCCCCCCCATATGCATCCATCCATCTGGAAAAATCCGGTGGCATCATCAGAGGTAATGATTACACACCCATAAGCAAAGGTCATATTTATGCAAAATACACGGCCGGATCGCAGTTTGAAAATGCACTCAGGCACCAAGACCTTACTTTGTGTCCCGTAGCCTGATTGAAGTGTTTGGCTGAGGTGAGCAGCAAAACATCTGGAGGAAAAAGGGTGAAACTTACAACCCTGACTGTGGCAGCAGCCAGGTGAGACTTTTTACCGCAGGAGGAACCGGCGCCCGTCACAGAACAGACGACAATGTGGGGAGAAAGTGAAAGTTGGGGCTCCCAAAAGGAGACCGACCCCGAGCGTACCGCCATATTAGTCAAAACAGGCTGCTTAATGACGGCAGAGTAAATATTAAGGCGTGGCCGCCACGAAGCACTAATCTGTCCCTCAGACATTTATAGACGGAGCGGAAAAGGTGTGTGAACCTGCATTTTGCATATGAAGGAATGACCAAACACTTAAAATCCTAACATCTGGTAAATAAATCCTATCCTAAACAAAGAAATGTTGCATGATATTAATTTACTGTCTTTAAGGAAAACTCCACCCTATGGTTTAGCGACCTCTCCAGCCACCCTTATCAGCGGGGACTTTCAGCAGCTGCTGTCTGCATGCTTATCTATCCATCACATCTCTGTGAAGATCTCGCTTTGCAACATTGCTTCAGTTCATCGGTACGAACGAACGTCTCGGAGCACTGCGCCGCTTCACCTCCCGCTGAACCTGCTGCGACGTCGACCCCTGCGACGGTTTTCCTTCTGTGAATTTACAGACTGGCTCTACACTTTCCAGATTGATGAGCGCCAACTGTTGCATCTCCAGGATCATTTCCTAACGACTTTTCCGCTTGCAGACGATCGGTTCATCAATACATCTGATCAGCACCTGCTGCTACTCGCCCTCTTAATTCTACTCCGATCACTAAGGATGAGTTGGGTTTTTCACACACAGTGCTGTAGCCACTTTCCGGTGCTTTTTAAAAAAAATAACTCAACATAAAACGTATTGTTTCAACGTGTTTTTCCCTGGATGCAGAAACCCTGTCTACTGTTAAGACGAGGCTTTGACGATAAAGCTTAGAGTGACCGTTGCTTAGCTGGAACTGGTTAGGCCACTGAAGTACTGACTAAATATTCTCACCTATAATATTACTATTATGGATTGTTTATGCGCATAAAATAAATAAAGGGCCACGCCTGGTCCAGCTTTTCAGATATTCGCCATTTCTCCTTCCTGAAAAGAGTGACTGACACAGCTATTGCTGAAGTTTACCACACTGCAAAAATGGATCTAAAAATAAGTAAAATGCTCTTAAAGTTATTGTATTTGTCCTTGATTTGAGCAGGTAAATAAGATTGTTTGCCAGTGGAATGAGTATTTTGACCCCTAAAATAAGATAATTAGACATCCTGCACTTGAAATAAGATGATGGAGATGAATTGTTCCTATTTTAAGTGCAAAACTCTTATTCCATTGGCAAATCATCTTATTAACCTGCTCAAGTCAAGGACAAATGCACTAATTTTAAGAACATTTTACTTATTTTGAGTTCCGTTTTTGCAGTGCAACCTTGTTCTCGTAAAATGCATTTTCATGTAAACGGCAGCAAAGTTGCCAGTGTTATACACCACTCCGCTCCGGTGATGTATGCAGTTCCGTGCAGGGAGGAAGGTTCTGATCTTTATATTGGAGAAACCAAACAACCTCTCCACAGACTCACTACCTCCTCAGGACAAGACTCAGCCGTCCACCTGCACCTTAAGGATGAAGGAAACTCCTTAGAGGACCAAAATGTTCAGATTTTGGACAGAGAAGACAGATGGTTTGAGAGAGGGGTGAAGGAAGCCATTTAGGTAAAGCAAGAAAAAACAACTTTAAACAAAGGAGGAGGGCTCAGGTTTCAACTTTCAAAAACTTACAACACAGCAATAGCAGCAAAACAGCAAGAGCTATTTAAATTACTGTGATTTCCCTTGGTTAGTTTGCAGTGTAGGATTTAAACATAACGCTGCTCAGCCTGGTGGAACACGTAAAGCCTCAAGGTACCAACGCTTCAGGTTGTACCGTGAGCAAATACACTGTATGGCTCCGCAGTTTGGTAAAACCCAGTGCAACCCTGCAAACAACCAATACAAATAACCCATTACTTTCAAAAACCTACAACACAGCTATAGGTTTGATTCCTGCCAAGTTTCACCCAATTCCACACCTCCATGCATGTGACCACAACATTTAACCTGTGAGTGAGGCTAACGAGGAGCCTAACGACTCTCCATGGTTGGGGCGATCAGCTCCAGGTGAAATTACAGGTGAATCTAAGCTCTAACGAGGTCTGCAGGTCTATAAAGCTTTGAACTCCACACTACTCCAGACATTTTGAACTGAGAAAGCTTCCTGGATGGGAAGCAAATCGTCTTCAGCTTCAGAATAGAAGTCCAGTTGTTGTTTTTTTAACCTTTTTTAGATGATCATGACCTGAATGACTGAGAATCTTCACCAACAAAGTGCTCCTGGTTCTTAGCTGCTAACTTTTAGCTGCATCTCTTTCTGGGGACGGAGTGACTGATGGAGCCATGGCTGCCATTATCTTTGTGTTTCTCCTGGTCCTCTTCCTCAGAGAAAGTACCCCTGGTTCACAACCTCTATATTTAGATGCGTCGCTTTTAGGAGAAAGTGCTGCCTTCTCAGGGCTTCTGTATATTTATAGGTGCTTGGCGGACTCGTGTTTTAAAAGTAAGTCTACTTCCTGTTCTCAAAATAACAAGCTGGTTACATACAGAGTTGTTCCTCTCCACTCTCCCCAAAAACTTGCTCATAATTGCTGTAAAATCCATGACTGGATGCATTCAGCTCGGCCACCACAGAAAGACGAATTTTGATTGGCATGAAATAGTCAACTGCATTTTCCATTTTATAATTTGGATTAATTTGGACTGCATGTGATTAGACCAGAAGCTCATCAGACTAAATTGCAACAAATAAAACCAGTTTGAGTTGAACTGGATTCCTCATAATTGGATTTGAATTGGTTCCATTTGTCTTGTAAAGCAACCTTTGGTGTTCGTTGGCGCTCCTATAAACAAACTGAATTGAACTTGTGACGCGTTTAATGTTACATTTACCTCTTTATGGGGCGTAGCACAAGGCTGATGGTTTGCAACAATATGTGCATCAATGAGAGAAATACCATTAGGCTTTCTTGCCAGGACAGCCGTCTGCAGTCGAGAGCGTTTGCGGGGGTGTTTTTGGATCTTTTCTTGATGCAACAATAGTAGAATATGACTGCCCTTAAAGCGGAATAACACCATAGCCAAGTTTTACCAGTTATTTTTAATTATATTCTAAAACTGACTCATAAGAAGAAGGAAAAAAATCAAGTAAAGAAAGTGGCCCAGTGAACATTTAAGTTTTTTTTATTTCTGTGTGCATTACTATTATTGTTGCAGCTCAGATTATTTGCTCTCTAATGGGGTTTCGTTGCTTCACTGATTGCTTTTTTTTCACGACCAACAGATGCTGCCAACTGGAATCCAGCCAAACGCGGCCCGTCTCCGGAGACCAACTCTTTGTTTCTCAACGTCTTTGCGAAGCCTTCAACTTTTTCCTCCAACAAATTCAACCTCCAGAAAACAAAAGCTCGACTTATACAGTAACATTTCATTGCCTCGTGGCAGTCTAAAAGTTGCTCAGAAAAAAAAAAGAAAAGAGAAACAGAACCACAAAACCAGACGGTGAATGTGAAGAGTTAAACGGGGTGTGTCTCCATCTGGCAACGCACAGAGAGAGAGAGACAGAGAGACAGAGAAGCTGTCTGTTATCACACCACACCCTGATGACGCAAAGCCGGCCACCAGTTCCCTTCTCACCCCGTCGCCCTCAGAGACACGCGCTCAACACAAAGTCAGCATCCAGAAATACCTGGCCAGACCTCGGGGCTGTGCGGTCAGAGCACTTCTTCAAATCTCCAATTAATTTCAGATCACCTGCGGGCCGTAAACGACCACGGACGCAGCTGAGTGTGTCCTCAAACACCTATTTATCGTTGTCTGTACCGCAGTCCAAACGGTGCAAACAGCTGGTTTAAAGGTGTAATGAATTGTTATCCATCGATCAATCAGCCATCATGCAGAGAGCATGTTTCATCCCCAACACAAAAGGGATTTGTGCCGGATAAAAACAAGACACAATGAATAAAATAAAATAAAAAATAAAAAGAACTCAAGGAATAAAGGGATGATGTTGGTTTGAAGTACAGAGGAAAAATCAAACTCTGTTAATGACAGTGAGGAAATACTAGAGGAAACTTTGAGAGGAAAATCAGAAATACTTCAAAGAATAATAAAAACAATTTTTACAATAGGCCTTTGCAGTGCTTGGCTGCTTTGTTCTAAATTAAGGTAAAGTAAAGAATGTACAAAAAAAAAGTAGAGATATAATTTGCATGAGGTCTGGTCAAGTTAACAATAAATATATTCCTAATAACTAGAAGTCTGTGGCGCGCTCCGATGGTTCAGGGGTAGTGAGCACGACCCTCATACGGAGGCCTTAGTCCTCGATGTGGCTGACCCGGGATCAATTCCAGCCTGGGGCGTAAAAACCCAAAAAGAGTATATATATATATATATATATATATATATATATATATATATATATATATATATAGCGGGTATACATTGACTCTGTCAGGTATTATTCACTATGACCAGGAATAAGGTATCAAACATTACATCGTAACATTTTATTGTGTCAGTTTAAGCTTTATTTATCACGATAGATAGATAGATAGATAGATAGATAGATAGATAGATAGATAGATAGATAGATAGATAGATAGATAGATAGATAGATAGATAGATAGATAGATAGATAGATAGATAGATATTTCTGCAGCCAGAGAGTCAAATTGGAATTGCATCATTATGTCAATGAAAAACGTCTCTTCGAGGAAATTTTTATTCCTCCGATGTGCTGCATGCTGAATTTCTGTTGAGGATCGGTATGAATTACCTGTAATAATACCTGCTGGTGTCTTTATTGCACCAGCTTCATTTATAGATACTGTATTTAAAACAGCAGTTTTATATTCCATTTCAAACAGGACAAATGACGGTAAGACCCAGCAGTGTTTCCAAGCAGAGAGGCGGGGAATAAAAAAAACTTTTATTAAGTCGGGTGGAAACAGCAACCATGAAATCAGTTTAGGTGCATTTATGCAGATTTAGACGGGAGATTGAAAAATCTTGCATACAGTATCTTATCTGGCATTGGTCTATAAGAGTCTGCCAGGATTTAAAACAAAAACCTGTTAGATAGAAAGTCCACCACAAGGAGTAGTCATTGGAATATCATTGGAAATTCAGGAGCAGACGAGCTTCTACGTAAAAAACGACGTTAATGAGCCAATAATGACCAAGCAAAGCTAGTCACCTCACCTGCAACAGACTGGAAAACGTCCCTGGGTGTGAACATGCAAAACGTAGAGATAGGGCTATGAGCAGAGAGGACAGATCGCTGCATCTACAGCATGTAAGGTGTGTCTTTCTGCAGGTAAAGAACCATTAATGTTGCACTTTGGAAGAATAAAGTGTCCCAGCTGGTTTCTTATTTCCATTACTTCCACAGCTCGCCCGTTTTATCTACCGGTGTCATCTCAAAAAGGGAAAGGTGACATTTTTTTGGAGACCAGCACAGCAGGTGTCACGCCTTCATCTTGATGTTTTCCACTAACTTGCATTTATGCGTCACAGTATGAGCCACTATTAAAGAACAAACATTTCAATTTCTTATTTCAACAGCCGATTTGCTCCCCCCCAGCAGGGGTGTGATAAATTAAATCATCCTGGTTCAGTTTCACATCTGAAGCCCTACGTTGAGCTCCATCATGATGCAGCCCACTCCTTCCTGATGCTTTGTTTAAAGCGGTGACACACAATGGGATGCCTAAAACTGTGCATTGACAGTCAATGAAGAGAAAAATCACCAGATTGAATTTAATCCGACACAAACAGAGGCGCTTATTGCTGCTAAGTGTTTTAATATTTTAACGCGGATGTTGGGCTCAGGTTGTGGTGACGGCCACACTGGGAAAAATCTGCAATCCTGCATAAAAGAAAAGAAAACTCGCCATGAATCCTCAGTTTCGCTTATGAAAGCAGATAAAGCATGTTTATATACCAAGTGAAAAAGTATCCAGCATCACTTGCGGTCTATACAACTCAAGTGTAGCAATAATCAGAATAAAGTCCCATACGGGATTAGTGATGTTGGAGGTTTTTCAACAGTACAAACCCATTCAGTCAAAAGCACTTCTTTAAAGAAGCGTTGCACAACTTTAAAAATATAATTATGTTTATTTCCCATTCATGCCCTTACAATTTCCCAACCTATAAAACAAGTTTTCCTCTATTTACCATTGTTGCCTCTACAGGAACCATTAGTCAGTTCATGAGAGCGATTTGGGTTGTATTCTCTCGTTCACCTGCCTAATTTGTTGAGTTTACGCCATAGTTGATGCATTAGCATTTAATACTTATAGCTTTCTTACTTCTAAAGACCTCACGCCTCTAAAATAGATGCTTTTCCTCTGATCCCATGCGTTTGCACAACCCTGGTGTAATTTCAACTTGTCGCCAGAGGGGGCAGACTTGTGCAACAACTTGCGCACTGCACCTTTAAAATATATCTTTTCATGCCTCTTTTGGGTTTCTTGAAGAAGTTAGATTCTCTGTGAGTGCCGTGGATTTCTCTCGCCAGCAGGAGCAACGCTAAAAGGCCGTCTTTACCCAGTCTCTGAGCCAGAATCCAGCCACCCTACAGAGGACGCTCATGTCAGCCACTTGTATGCAGGATGTACAGCCTTGATGTCATCATCCATATTTCGCCACCATAGTTTGGAACATAAACAAAGAAGTCAGTCAAGCATTTTGCACTTTTAACGGAGCATAGAAGAAATGAAGGCGCTGGCAATCGTTTGGCTTGAACCTGAACGTGAACAGGTCATGGGATGTAGACAAGAACAAAA
Source organism: Fundulus heteroclitus (assembly GCF_011125445.2). Lineage (NCBI taxonomy): Eukaryota > Metazoa > Chordata > Actinopteri > Cyprinodontiformes > Fundulidae > Fundulus > Fundulus heteroclitus. The sequence continues at coordinate 3,976 of NW_023397234.1, read as the reverse complement.
GCACATCATCTGCAAAAAGACAAAGTCGTCCTCTTCTCCATGGCCACGCCCCTCTGGCCCCAACAAAGTGCCATCGGTGAAAATAGTTTTAAACCACAAAACTCATGGACTAGACAATTAAACTCTCATGACTCCCTCATCATGTCCAGTAAGATATAGAAGCGTGGTGGAAATATAAGATAGAGGGGAAAAAAAAGCCACAATGGTCTCCTAAAATTTCAAGATTTAACAATTGGTAAGATCCTAGACTGAAAATAAACAGGAATTTGTTAAACAAATAAACATTTTCCTTTATAGTCTGGTGCAAAACTCATTTTTTACCACGCACCTCCCACCTCGTAGGATTTTGAGTAAGCTTTTTGATAAAACGGAAAACTTTAGATAAAACCTTTCCTTAAAGTGTTAAAACTTTACAATTTGCAGCCTTGATCAAACATGAAAATTCAAAAGGAACTTCACAGGGAAATTGATGTTCTGAGATGTAAACCAATGTGTTTGATACGAAACAGCCTTAAAATATTATCGCATTAATGTTTCTTCCTTTTTCTCCACCAAAAAAGCCGGATTATCTATAAAACTTTGAAAGTGATCACGATAAATAGTCCTGCAGCCGTTCCGAAGGTACTTGAAGAGCTCTCTGTGGACTTTGGACGGCGTTTTAGTCACACTGATCAAAATGGCGTTTTTTGTGTCCTTGAAATGAAGCAATCCTCAAATCTTGAAACTCTCTCTTCAAAATCAAAGCTGAGTGAGAGATCCTGTTTATGAATCTTTTATTTACAGTCAGGAACCCAACAGGGAAACAGATTTCAGAGTGTTGCCAAGTGGAAGTAACGGCTTCGGACAACTACCAGCTGGACTCCGGCTCAAAAGACCAACAGATGACCTCCGTCATATTCGTCTTCGCTTCCCAGATTATCATCATTTTCATGAGATCCCTTGCATCTGCGGAGCCTTTAAACTGAAATAACCTGATTATCTTCCTCTCCCGGAACCGACACACCCACCGCCCAATCTCCTCTTCCTCTCACCCCTCTCTCTTTTCCCCCTTTTCTTTGTGGACCGCCTTGGCAGCGCCGCCGCCGTTGCTACAGAGACGGGATTCTTCACTCCCCCGGTGAATGGTCGGGAGAGGAGGGTCACTCTGCTCCACCGCCACCATCATCGCGATCGCCAACGCCGCGTCCGGGCTTAATCTGAGATGACACGGCCAATCTCCTCACGCAAGCACACAAGGCGGCACACAAACAGGGAAGCGTGGCAACGCAGGCATGCAGGAAAACACTCGGAAGCGGCCCACCAACAGGAATGTGTGTCACGTACACTTAACGACCCCCCCCATCACGTCTCCCACCATCGTTCATTCACATAATTCACATCACACGTTTCCACTGGAGCCGCACGTTTGGCCGTAACTCAAGCCGCCAGCAGTGAACACACTTCCTTGGACATCCAGTGCCGAAGCGTCTCTGTTCCATTTTCCAAACAAAACTAAAAAGTCATCCACATTCATGTTTGCGATATAAATCAAAGGTTATTATGTTTACTGATGAGTTAGGGGTCATATCATGAAAAATAAACCTTTTTTAACCCCTTAAATACATGTTGTTGTTTACTTGGGAGTCTCTAGAAGTGCAGAAAAGTTTAATTTATTTTCTCTTGGGGCTTTGTAGACATCTTTATATTCTGTTTGGGTCATTCTGTTTTTTTTTTTCAGTCCGTTCAGTTTCTCTATTCCCCATTATGATTTTTGATCAATTATGTTGCAGTATTTGCTGGCGAGCGGATAAACTGACTTCCATCTAACTGGTCTTGCGAATCCGCCATCATGTTTATTTTCTGTTGGAAAGACTATTTTCCAACAGGGTCATCAATTCAATTAAATTTTATTTATATAGCGCCAATTCATGAAACATGTCATCTCAAGGCACTTTACAAAGTCAAATTCAATCATATTATGCAGACTGGTCAAAAATGTCCTATATAAGGGAACCAGTTGATTGCATCAAAGTCCAAACAAGCAGCTTTCACTCCTGGAGAAGCGTAGAGCCACAGAGAGAGTCGTCTGCATTGGCCATGGCTTTGCAGCAATCCCTCATACTGAGCAAGCATGAAGCGACAGTGGAAAGAAAAACTCCCCATTAACGGGAAGGAAAACCTCCAGCAGAACCGGACTCAGTATGAACGGTCATCTGCCTCGACGTCATCATAACGTTATGACTCGGTTCGGCCTTATTTATCAGACTCACGGCCTCACATTTGACTCCAGAGCTCTTTGGTTAAGGGAGGAGACAGCTCAATGACTGCAGGCTGGTGGTTAGCGCATGTTAGCTCAAACCACCTCATGTTTGACAGACAGCAGGCGTTGGTGCTGCTGCGGTTTGCATTTGGGTTTTCTCCACACCAGGTGCAATCATGGCCAAAGCATCTCTAATTTAGTCTCATCTGTCTAAATTATGTTGTTTAAGACATCTTGTGGTTCCTTCAGATGCAACGCAGCAAACCAAAGTCATCAAATCGTCCAAAGAAGTCCTACTTGTTCAATCTCGCTCTAATTGACTGGTGCTCACGGAGAGCTGTAGAGTCGGGCGAGCTCTTCTTGTTTGGCAGTTTCTAAGAGTATGGGTGAATTTCCAGGAAGGGCCACTTCTGAGAAAATTGGCAACTGTTTTGATTTTTACCTGTAACCGATCTTTGTTACTGTAGAAAAATAGACTTAAACTTGTTTGGAAATGGCCTTGTAACCCTTCCCTGACTGATGAATAGCAACAATAACCTCGGTGCTGTCTTTCCTTCCAAAGCGTTGTGTTAACCCACTCCTGTATGCCCAGAACTGCAAACGACCTAAACTCCTGCTGACGACAGAGCGTGTGCTTGAAAAACTAAGCACACCCTAAGCAAGGGTGTGCTTAGTTTTTCACACTTAGCTTTTCTTTTCCATCTTTTTTATTGTTTATTTCACGATAACGAGATAAATGTTTGGATTAGTGAAAAAATAGTAGAGATGCATCAGTTTTTTCAGATACAAGCGATTAGCGATACCCAGGCTGAGCGTATCGGCGATACCCGATAACGATACCGATAGGGGGTCCCGATACCCGATACTACTGTTGAATGAATGACCCGTATACCTTGCCATGTGAATGAGAGTGGAATGAACCAAGCTGACGTAAACATTGTTAAAAAAGGTTTGCTTGCTCTTTAGCATTGTGCTTTTGAGGTGTTTATTTAAGTTTGTGGTGATGAATTTACCAATTTATCACCATCCTCACAATTCTCACGTTGCAGATGCTGCAGTTGGACTTGTATCAGTATCTTATGTGGTTCTTGTCCATGTTGCTCTGTGTTTGCTCATACTAGCTGCTTTGTGCCTTCTTCTGCGTGGTGACGTAAAGTGACTAGATCGCTGTAGACTGCCTCTCTGGGCATGATGGTTAATAAAAAAACTTAAATAATAATAATAAATGTTCGGAATGCCTGATCACCGTCATTAATATCCGATTTCCAATCCAGAGAATTTATCAATACCGGAGGCAACTTTTTTTGCAGACAAACTAAACTCTTTAAGTCTGCATTTAGAACTGTATGAAGATAAAAAAAAATGTGCACACTATAAGCAAAATCTTGTTTTTAAATATTTCAAAACACAATAATATGGGTAAACCCTACATGTTCTGATTCTTAGCCTCATACTTGAGGTGCCGCCCCGTTTCCATGCAACGATATAAAGCGATATATGTGTGTTTCTACACATCCAACTGCCTCTGAGTCCACTGGAACTACAACATGCTGGTAGTAAACCTCCAACAACTGGCATGCTTTCACTTTGACAGAGAAGCATTTATTATCAAAATATGTGGTGTTTATAGTTTCCAATTTCAGATGAAAGGCAAAAAATTTAATAAAAATGCTCAAATACTGAAATATTATAAGTTGTCATTTTAAATTAAAAAGGTACTTGGTGTGAGATTTCGAC
>NW_023397233.1:0-52184 GCF_011125445.2 Fundulus heteroclitus | reverse complement strand
TTTTATAACCCTTGTAAAAAGCTTTGTTGAGGAAATGGGTGAACTGATAGAAATATAAATGGAAAGATCATTTGTTGTGGAGACTTTAATGCTCACAGTACACTTTGGGATAGAAGTAATGATTCTAATGGAGAGTGATAGAAGAAGTATGGATATGAAGAACTTGGTTTTATTAATGATGGGAGTGGTACCAGAATTAATATTAGGAATGGGTCAGAATCAGCAATAGATATTACATTAGTATCTAAAAATATGCAGGAATCAGTAATTGGAAAGTTTTTAAAGATTCAACCATAGGTAGTGACCATTATCCAATACAATAAAAGTGGGTTGTGAGACAAGACAAAATTATATTGATGAAGAGATAGAGAAAGATGGGTTTTTGCAAATGCTGATTGGGAAAAATATAAGAGAATAGTGATGAAGAAATGCAAAAGGTTGATATTAATTTTGATGTAGATAATATAAATGCTTCTGTTTGTGAAGCTATATTAGGTGCAGCTAGACAATCTATACAAAGGAAAAAAAGGAAGCGGGAAGAAGAAAATAGTACCGTGGTGGACAAAAGAATGTGACTTTGCTATTAAATCTCGAAATAAAGCGTTTCGAATGTTAAAGAAAAATCAAATTTTCAGTATTTTATTGAATATAAAGGTTGCAAGCTCTAGTCAAAGAACTGTTAAATATGCAAAAAGGGTTTACTGGCAATCGTTTTGTGAGTCGGTTGGTAGAGAAACAAAATTTCAAATATCTGGGGAATGATAAAAAGAATGAATGGAATTAAGAGAGAATATGGATATCCAGTTCTGAAGGATGGGGATATATGTGCTGTGACAGAGGAGGAGAAGCAAAATGTTAGTGGAGAAGTTTGCTAAAATTCATAGCTCAAATAATTTAACTGAAAAAGAAATAAAAGCAAGAAAGGTACAATTAATGAAAACAGGCAATTGTTAATTAAAAATATAAATAGTAATGACTTATTAAATCTTCCATTTTCTTTTGTAGAGCTTAAGAATGCTTTAGGGAAATCAAAAAATTCTTCTCCAGGTAAAGATCAAATTTCATATATAATGATAAATCAGTTAAGTAATTCATCTAAAAGGATTTATTGGATTTCTATAATAAGATTTGGGAAGTGGGTCATTTACCTAAATTGGAATGGAGGCATTAGGGTTTCTAGTGAAAAAACCAAGGTCAAAGAAAGAATCAAATCCAGGTAAGTTGATAGGCCAATTGGCATTAACAATCAGGCCATATTAAGTAAAGGAAGGGGAAAGAATTGATTAAATGCAACGGATGACTATTTTTGTTGAAAAGATAAGGGTATTTATCTAAGTGTTCAAAGTGGTGTTTCAGTCAATAGGTAAATACAAAGTGGATTCTTTGTTAGTTTATTGGAACATGAAATAAGAAAGGCACAAGTTAATAAAGAGAGTGTGATAGCTGTATTCTTTGACATTGAAGAAAGCTTACGACATGATGTGGAAAAGAAGGATTTTTGATAAAATTAAAGAAGATGGGAATTGGGGGGTTCAATGGTTTTAATTGGATAGAATGATTTTCTCAATAATAGATCAATACAAGTAAGAATAGGAAATCAATTATCAGAAAATCTTTAGTTGAAAATGGTATTCCTCAAGGAAGTAGAGTTAGTCCATTATTTTTTCTATTATGATTAATGATATGTTTGAGGATGTGGAAAATAAAATGGGTGTTTCATTATTTGCTGATGATGAGCAATTTGGAAGAGGGTAAAAATATAAGTTTCATCATAAAAAAGTTCAAGAAGCCATTAATAAAATAGAAGATTGGTCTTTTAGATGGGGATTCAAGATTTCTGTAGATAAAACAAGATTTGTTTTTTACAAGGAAAAAAGTTTCTGAAGAATTAAAGTTACCAATTTATAAATATGATTTGGAAAGGGTAAAACAATTTAAATTTATGGGTATATGGTTGGATGAAAGGCTTACTTGGAAAGTTCATATTGAGAAGATGATCGATAAATGCAAAAAGAGTTATAAATGTTATAGATGTTTGGTTGGGAATGAATGGGGAGGCTGAGAGGAAGGCATTGAATCAATTATATAGGATTAATTAGGTCTGTTTTTGATTATGGATGTATAGCTTTTGGTTCAGCATCATTTTCATTACTTAAAAATTAGATATTGGTTCAGTATCAAGCTTTGAGATTATGCACAGGGGCCATAAGACTACACCAACTTCAGCATTACAAGTAGAAATGGGGAGAAATGCCACTAAAGTTGAGGAGATTACAATTACTTTCCACTAACTGGTTTCAGTTAAAAAATCATTGTGAAAATCATCCATGTCAAGAAATTTTAAAACCAGTGGGGAAAAAGGGAAGAAGAAATTAAATTCTTTTGGGTGGATAGCAGATTCTAATATAATAGATCTTGAATTATCTCAAATAAATGGCAGTAGAACAGTTATTAGATCAATACTTCATCCATCTATCCTACCTGAAATTGATGTAGATTTAAGATTATTGTATAAACGGAAAAATAAACAGGATATTTTAGATTCAAATATGGTTGAGCATATATAGATAAAGAATATTATGGATATGTAAAAATTTATACAGATGCTTCAAAAGATTCAAATAATAGGAATGGTGTTTCGTTTGTAGTTCCAGAATTTAATTTTAAATCAGGTAAAAGAATTAGTAATGAAGTTTCAGTTTACACAGGAAGAAATGTTTGGCATCATGTTAGCATTAGAATGGATTGAAGAAATAAGACCATTAAGAAGTGTAATTTGTTCAGATTCTAGTTCAACATTATATTCATTTAAAAACAATCATTCAGATAGCAGACCGGATTTATTGGTAGAAATTCAGCAACTATTATTCAGAATTCAAGCAATGGGGATTAACTGTTTCTTTTATATGGATTCCTTCTCATATAGGAATAAAAGGGAATGAGATGGCAGATAAATATGCAAAAGAGCAAGTAAATACAGTTTAATTGATATAATAATTCCATTTAGTAAAGGTGAATAAAATCAGTAATTAAGAAAAGGATTAGAGCAAGGTGGCAGAAACAGTGGGAAGAAGAAAGAACTGGAAGATGGTTTTATAATATTCAAAGAAAAGTAGGATTAATGAGGATGACATCAAGGAATAGAAGGGAAGAAACAGTAATGTCAAGATTACGTTTTGGACATACAGGGTTAAATAGCACATTATTTAAAATGGGGATTCATGATACAGGAAAGTGTGATTTTTGTTTTGTTGAAGAAACAGTGGAGCACGTTATATTATTTTGTAGTAAATATCATATTGAGAGAAATGAATTGGTAATAGATTACAAAACAGTAAATTAAAGTTAAACATAAAATATCTTTTAGATATGAACACCAAATCAGAGGGTTATTCTTTATTATTAAGATATCTTAAAAAGACTAATTTGATAAAACGGATTTAGTTTATTTATTTATTTATTTATTTATTTTTTTTTTTTTTATTTTTTTTTTATTTTTTATTATTTATAGTAGTAGGATATTAGAGTAGGTCATCCCGATTCACACTCCATTTCGGTCGGTGGCGGTAACGCACCAAAAGTTGTTTGCCAACCGCCATAAAACAATAGAAGAAGAAGAAGAAGAAGGGGGGTAGAATTTGTCCAAACACCCTGGAGAGGACACAGAAAAGACAGGTGAGTCACTTTACCACAGCACTCCACACTCAACAGAGTATGCACACATTTGCTTAGTTTTTCCTCACCATTAGCTCATTGCTCTGTGGTAATCATTATGCTCCTCCACAGGCACCAGCAACCAACCTCACTCATCAATGAGGAGCAGCTGTGCAGAGCCCAAAACAAAGGCCACATACCAATCGCCAAAATGCTCAATAAATATAATTAAAACTTCTTGTGTGCAAACTTATTGCTGTGCAAATCTCTGCTTAAAGTGCGAATGCTAAATAAAGTGTTTGTTAATACAGTGCAGAAATACCTTTTAAGTGCCATACAGTGCTATATATGTAAAATAGTCCCAGTAATGAAGATCTCTTCATTACAGGGAGAATATGAGGGGTGATAACACACACCCCTATGGAAGGCCGGTGTTCACTAGCCTTGTGAGCCCATCCTGATCTCGCGAGCTTTCAAGGTTTCACTCGCAGATCAGTCTGGCTACTTTCCGTTAAAGAAAATTTGGAGCAGTTAACCAAACAAACGTCCAATCAGCGTTGGCTTTGAGGCGGGTTGAGGTGTGACACAACGAGAAGCGCAACAGTTCAGTCTAAAGAACATTGTAACCCAGGTTTTTGGGGTAATCCAGTTATCTCTAATAGTTAAGGTTATGTCTCCCTTTCAATTTTTCATCCTGTTCACCAATTTTGTACTAAGTGTGAAATCCCGTGAGATTTTGTGGGATTTTAGTTTTAAAAAGTGGGGCGGTGCCCATTGTTTGGTCATGAACAAGGAAATTGTTTGGTCATGAACAAGGAAGTTGTTTGGTCTCATGAACAAGGAAGTTCAGGGCTGGCTGTTGCAGGTGGGCTTTAAATCTGTTTAAATCAGTTATTTGTCATCTTTTGATTATACTATGCTCACTGATATGCCTTGCAGTTTCTAGATGCCTGTACTCTACACTGAATGGGTATTCTTATGGCTTAGAAATGGGAAGCAATGAACTGGTGAGTGTTTGTCTTATTGTTTGGAGCATGCTAATGCAAACATTAGCATGCTGAACTAAAGCTAATCCTATCTTTTGTTGTTGACCTGGTACCATTGAGGTGATATTGTTCAGTATTTGAAAGATGTTTGTATATTGTCTGATGGTGCACTATTTAATGTTTTAGAATCAGATATTTATGCCGAAGAGTACTCTATTTGAATCATGTACATGTAGATTTTTCCTATTGATTCCAATTACTTTAAAAAGGAAATGTTTGGAATATTAATGACTTAATATTTACTATTAAGAGGAAATGAACTTATTGTTGGACCTTTCTATACAGGCCAGGTCCTCATTTGATGGCGAGCTACCCACTAGGCCTTTAGGCCAAGGAACCTGGATAGACTGCTAAATCTCTATCTGTGTGATAGGAGACATTGTTGCCTGCCCCACCCCATCCAAGGGACTCAAGTCAACGTTTAAATCGACTAAGACTAGTACTTTGGACTTTTGGAATGTTACAACTTGGAATGTTACGGCGTGTGCAGGATTTTGGTTTTGACAAAGTTTGTCTGTATATATTGTAAATAGTCTTCGTAGTATAAATCACTTTCTGCACAAACTTACTGTCTCCAGTGTGTTAAATACAACCCTGATCCTCTCTGAGTCAAATCTTTAGGTCTTCTGGTAATTAGCCTTACTGTAAATAATTATTTCCTTATTCTAACATAAATTCAGTATCATAAATGCTACAATATATGGCGAGCTAGCCAGGAGGATCATTTGGTTGTGTTTAATCACTTTTGGTCAGATTATTTGATTCTGATTACAATGGATGTGTTTTTGAAGTATGGTATTAAAATACCAAATTCCGTCTTGGTGGAAGGCATATCAGTCAGTCCCAGTAATGATGAGGTTTTTGAGTTTTTAAACCAGTATGGTAAGATCAATAGATCTGAAATCATTTCTGAACCTGATTCTGAATTCGATGAGACACTTGTGGTTGAGTTTTGTTCTGGCACAGCTTTAGAAGCTTTGCGTCCAGTTTTACCACATACCTTGTTATCTAAAGATCAAACTTCTTTTTGCATTTTGGATCTACCTACTGTCTGCACTGCGCATGTTGCAAAAAACAAAACTATGACATATCTGTCTGAATTGCAGGAAGTAGCCAAATTAACAGGGATGGACTACAGTGAGGTACTGAAAGCAATGATGACACAGATTGGTCTCTCTATTGCTGCAATCAAACCTGCTGCCCAGGTGAAAGAGCAACCCACAGACGCTGAGGTTCCTACGATCCCACCAGTTCCTGTAGTAAGAAGCCCATCATTTGGCCCACCCCCAATCACCAGTGGGTCAGTTCCACAAATGCCAGTGCCCAGTCCTGCCAATGATTCGGGACAACCATCGGGTCCTACTTCACAATCCGCACCAAGACAATCAACCAACAGCATAGATCTGCATCCACCTGAGGTTCAGCATTATGTTGTGGAACACATTGTTAAAAGTGAGGACAGTTCTATACATCATCAGCGACTCAGAATGTTTTCAGGACGTGTGCCCAGACCCAGCCATGAAGCAGATTTTGAAACATGGAGGTCAGGAGTGGAGTTATTATTAAAAGATCCAGCTGTGTCTGATCTCCAGCGTTCAAGAAGAATACTGGACAGTCTTTTGCCTCCAGCTGCTGATATAATCAAGCACCTCAGTCCTGACACACTGCCTACTGTATATTTGGAGACACTTGACTCTGCATATGCAACAGTGCAGGATGGTGACGAGTTGTTTGCAAAATTTACGGACACCTTTCAAAATGCTGGAGAGAAACCATCAACGTACCTTCAACGACTTCAAGTCACGCTAAATTCTGCTGTGAGAAGAGGAGGTGTGCTAGAAGCAGATGTCAACCGCCACTTATTACAACAGTTTTGCCGTGGATGCTGGGATGACAATTTAATAGCAGAGCTCCAATTGAAACAGAAAAAAATAAAGCCACCTACCTTTGCTGAACTGCTACTTCTTTTACGCACAGAAGAAGACCAGGAAGCTACAAAGGCCCAGCGTATGAAACAGCATCTAGGGTCCATAAAGCAGAAAGCTACCAACTATACACAGTTCACCCATAGTGATGGTGGGGGAAGGGGAAATATGGCTGCCCTGACCAGCATCACAGAGAAACTGGCACAACAGTTAGCTGATGTTCAGCAACAATTAGCGTTGCTGACTGCCACCCAGCCAAATGCTCCTCACCACAAGACTCAAACTTTCAAAATGTACCCTTCCAAGCCTGAGAAATTTTCTGCACAATCGTCCCGCAGAAACACCCAGTCATCCAAACCAGGCTACTGCTTCAGGTGTGGGGAAGATGGTCACATAAGACCACAGTGCCAGAACGAACCGAATCCAACCCTCGTTGCTAAGAAGAAAAAACAGCATGCACAGAAGCAACAAGCCTCTCTTCAGCAAACCCAGTTAAACTAAGTCCGGTGCCTGTTGTGGGACAAACGGGGGCCAGGGACCAAACTTGTCCCAGGAATCAAAAGAAAGTCGCTCAGTGTGCACAACAGTTCACAGAAAAGAGAATCTCAGACAGATTGCCAGAGGGGCTAATTGGTTCAAAATGTTGTGCAATCGTGAACATTTCGGGATCCAACTGTAACTGTCTCCTGGACACAGGTTCGCAGGTGACCACCATTCCAGTTTCTTTTTATAATAAGAACCTTGCTGACCAACCTGTGAAGCCACTTAACAACCTGCTGGAAGTGGAAGGAGCCGCAGGACAATCTGTGCCTTACTTGGGCTATGTTGAAATTATGTTGACTTTCCCTAAAGATTTCTTAGGAGCTGATTTTGAGGTCTCAACCCTTGCTTTAGTTGTTCCGGATGCCCGCCCAGACAGTACATCACCTGTACTTATTGGCATGAATACATTAGAAATACTGTACAAACAATATATTGGCAGTAAGTTTACCACCTTCCAGCCTGCAGCTCATGGTTATAGAGCAGTGCTGAGACTTCTGGAATTACGTCACAGGAAGTGTCCAGTGGGAAGTACAGAAGTCGTACGACTAATGAGCCACACACCCTTCCTTGTTCCTGCTGGTAAAACCATAGTCTTGGAAGGTTCTGCCAAGATCTGTACCCAGTCTGGAGTTCAATGGGCAGTCATCGAACATCCATCTTTACCTCTGCCTGGGGGACTGTGTGTCCAGAGCTGCCTGATCACTCTTCCTCGCCACTCACCACATAAAGTTCCCGTAGTCCTTAAAAATGAGTCTGGGCAAGACGTTTGGATTCCACCCTTGTCTGTTATTGCTGACATATGTGAAACACCTACCATTTTGTCACAGCAAGCTGTTGGATCTGCTGCCAAAGCCAACAAGAAAACCACTCTGGAGTTTAATTTCGGTGATTCTCCTATTCCACCTGAATGGAAGGAGCGTATAACAACAAAACTGAACAACATGCCTGAAGTGTTTGCACATCACGATATGGACTTTGGCTGTACAAACAAGGTGAAACATCACATTAAGCTCAATGATGATACGCCATTTAAACATCGAGCAAGACCCATCCATCCGCAAGACCTTGAAGCTGTTCGTCAACACCTGCGGGATCTCCTTGATGCAGGGATTATAAGAGAGTCTGAATCACCATTTTCTTCCCCAATTGTAGTGGTCCGTAAGCAGAATGGCGATGTAAGGTTGTGCATCGACTATCGGAAGTTAAACCTACAAACTATCAAGGATGCATATGCCCTTCCAAACTTGGAAGAGTCATTTTCGGCATTGACTGGATCCAAGTGGTTTACCGTGTTGGATTTGAAGTCTGGTTATTACCAGATAGAGATGAGCGAGGAGGATAAGTCAAAAACTGCATTTGTTACTCCACTTGGCTTTTGGGAGTGGAACCGGATGCCACAGGGGGTGACCAACGCACCAAGCACCTTTCAGAGACTGATGGAGAAGTGTCTGGGAGACTTGCATCTTAATAAAGTACTTGTTTTTATCGACGACCTTATTATCTTCTCTGCCTCTCTTGAGGAACATGAAGAAAGGCTGCTACAAGTACTAAACAGACTGAAAGAGTTTGGCTTAAAGTTATCACCTGAAAAATGCAAATTCTTCCAGACCAGTGTGAGGTATTTGGGTCATATTGTGTCTGAAAAGGGTGTAGAAACAGACCCAGAGAAGATCTCCACATTAAAATCCTGGCCAGTTCCCCAAAATCTCAAAGAGTTAAGATCTTTTCTGGGATTTGCTGGTTACTATAGACGGTTTATTAAGGATTTTGCTAACCTTGTCAAGCCACTCAACCTCCTCACCCGTGGCTATGCACCTGTTCGTAAGTCTACTAAGAGAACTCGTCCTTTGGACAAGTACCTTGATTCCAAACAGGTTTTTGGTGAAAGATGGACCATTGACTGCCAGATTGCTTTTGAAACAGTAATTGAGAAGTTGACCTCTGCACCTGTACTTGGATTTGCAAATTCTAAACTGCCTTATATTCTCCACACAGATGCAAGCACCACAGGGTTGGGAGCTGTGTTATATCAAGAGCAGGAGGGCAAGCTTCGAGTGATTGCTTATGCAAGTCGTGGCTTATCTCAGAGTGAGTCAAGATACCCAGCTCACAAGCTTGAGTTTCTGGCTTTGAAGTGGAGTGTGACAGAGAAGTTTCATGATTATCTGTATGGTGCCAGCTTCACTGTCATTACAGACAACAACCCACTAACGTATGTCCTAACATCGGCAAAGCTTGATGCCACCAGTCACCGATGGTTGGCTGCCCTTTCCACATATTCTTTTAAGATGCAGTATCGGTCTGGCAGACAGAATTTAGACGCTGATGCCCTGTCGAGGCGCTCTCATGTGGAAGCTCCAGAAAAGGACTTCTCCCACAAAGAGTGGGAGCTGGTTCATCAACTCACAAAGCAATTGTGTGAACCTGGCAATGTAGAGGAAGTTTCCTCTGATGTTGTGGATGCCATTTGTCAAAGCTGCCTTGTGAGAGCACACTACCAGTCAGGCCCGTCATATTCCATTACCTTGGTTGAATCCCTATCGGCCAGCATCAAGGTTATTCCAGAGACCTATCACAAGGAGGACTTCTATGGTCTACCAGTAATTCCAGCTCTGTCCCAATATGATTTAAAAGCAGAACAGCAAGCTGACCCCACTATTCGTGAGGTAGTTTATCAACTTGAGACAGGTGAAAAGATTTCTTCCACAGTTCGAGAGGAATTAACAGAATTGCCCCTGCTGCTGCGAGAATGGAATCGGCTGGAGTTGAGAGACAGTGTGTTGTATAGGAGAAGGCAAGAAGAAGACCGGCTCATTTTCCAACTTGTTCTTCCTCCAGATCTGCGCCCTACAGTTCTCAAAGCTCTTCATCATGACATGGGGCATATGGGTATAGAACGTACCCTAGATCTGGTTCGCCAAAGGTTCTTTTGGCCAAAGATGGCAGTTGATGTGGAACACACCATTAAAACCTGTGACAGGTGTGTAAGGCGTAAGGCATTATCTGAGAAGGCAGCTCCATTGGTGAACATTAAGACCAGTCGTCCCCTTGAACTCCTGTGCATGGACTTCTTATCAATTGAACCAGACAGTGCTAACACCAAAGATATCCTTGTCCTCACTGACCACTTTACGAAATTTGCTGTGGCTATACCCACTCCCAACCAGAAGGCACAAACTGTTGCCAAGTGTCTCTGGAATGACTTTATGGTTTACTATGGCATTCCAGAGCGCATACATTCTGACCAGGGGCCTGACTTTGAGTCAAAATTAATCAAAGAACTTTGCGAGTTAATGAGTATTAAAAAGACACGGACGACTCCATATCATCCAAGGGGAAATCCAGTAGAGCGTTTTAATCGAACCCTTCTTAATATGCTAGGAACACTGGAATCTAAGCAAAAATCTAGGTGGCGGGAGTACGTGAAACCCCTTGTACATGCCTACAATTGTACAAGAAATGAGGTCACAGGGTTCACACCTTACGAACTTCTATTTGGCCGGTGTCCACGACTCCCTATTGATCTAGCCTTTGGGTTACCGATTAGAGAAACTCCATCGGCCTCCCATTCAGAGTATGTTAGGCACCTTCGGTCTCGGCTTCAGGAGAGTTACAAGTTAGCCACACAAAATGCACTCAAGTCGGGTGAGAAAAACAAAAGGCGCTTTGATAAACGAGTAACACCCTGTACTCTGGAAGTGGGAGATAGAGTGCTTGTCCGTAATGTTCGTCTCCGCGGAAAGCATAAGCTGGAGGATAAGTGGGAGCAGGAGGTGTATGTTGTCATCAAGCGTGCAGGTGATCTCCCTGTCTACACTGTAAAACCTGAGACGAGGGATGGCTCAATTCGCACACTCCATCGAGACCTGCTGCTGCCCTGTGGTTTCCTCCCAGCCAGTAAAGTACATGATTCCCCTGTACCTGCTCCTGTCCACAGGCCAAAGACTCGGAATCAAACTCAGAACCACTCTGAACCTGTTGCTAGCATTGGAGAAGTGGAGGATTCAGAATTTAGTGATTCAGAATATTTTGAAGGATCCCTTCGACCAGAACCTTTAATTGAATCCAGTGATGGGGTGAAGGTTACTGTTTCATTAGGCCCGAATAACCTTGGTCCTACATTACCTCCAGTATCAGAGACCTCTCTCCCAACAATCCCTGTTGTTGAAGAAACCTTACCATTGTCAAATCAAGAGACCTCAACCATGTCAGCTGGCACAACAAAAGGATTGATAGTGCCAAGGGTAGAGGAAACCCCTAGTAATTGTTTACCTGAACCTGTGGAACTGCTTGTGGAAGAGGATATACAAGCTGATGTGTCTGAAGGTCCATTAGATGATTTGGAAATGAATGGTGACGATCCTGAGCCTGATCAGTCTGGGTCATCATTGGGCCAAGCAAATGATAGCTCTACCACCGTGGCTACAAATGTAGAGGGGGATAAGGGAAGCAATAGATATTCTACTCGGCAGCGTCACCCTCCAAGTCGATTGCAGTATTCGGTTTTAGGTAAACCCTTAATTTCTGTTGTTCAAACCTTATTTCAAGGCCTGTCTAATGCTTACACTGAGGCCTTAAATTTTGCTCCTGCAGCAGATAGTTAATATGCAACGAGGACGTGCATGAACTAAGGGGGGATGGTGTAACCCAGGTTTTTGGGGTAATCCAGTTATCTCTAATAGTTAAGGTTATGTCTCCCTTTCAATTTTTCATCCTGTTCACCAATTTTGTACTAAGTGTGAAATCCCGTGAGATTTTGTGGGATTTTAGTTTTAAAAAGTGGGGCGGTGCCCATTGTTTGGTCATGAACAAGGAAATTGTTTGGTCATGAACAAGGAAGTTGTTTGGTCTCATGAACA
This sequence comes from Fundulus heteroclitus, assembly GCF_011125445.2. NCBI lineage: Eukaryota > Metazoa > Chordata > Actinopteri > Cyprinodontiformes > Fundulidae > Fundulus > Fundulus heteroclitus. The sequence goes on along the minus strand of NW_023397233.1, from coordinate 40,157 downwards.
AGGAAGTTCAGGGCTGGCTGTTGCAGGTGGGCTTTAAATCTGTTTAAATCAGTCAATTTGTCATCTTTTGATTATACTATGCTCACTGATATGCCTTGCAGTTTCTAGATGCCTGTACTCTACACTGAATGGGTATTCTTATGGCTTAGAAATGGGAAGCAATGAACTGGTGAGTGTTTGTCTTATTGTTTGGAGCATGCTAATGCAAACATTAGCATGCTGAACTAAAGCTAATCCTATCTTTTGTTGTTGACCTGGTACCATTGAGGTGATATTGTTCAGTATTTGAAAGATGTTTGTATATTGTCTGATGGTGCACTATTTAATGTTTTAGAATCAGATATTAATGCCGAAGAGTACTCTATTTGAATCATGTACATGTAGATTTTTTCCTATTGATTCCAATTACTTTAAAAAGGAAATGTTTGGAATATTAATGACTTAATATTTACTATTAAGAGGAAATGAACTTATTGTTGGACCTTTCTATACAGGCCAGGTCCTCATTTGATGGCGAGCTACCCACTAGGCCTTTAGGCCAAGGAACCTGGATAGACTGCTAAATCTCTATCTGTGTGATAGGAGACATTGTTGCCTGCCCCACCCCATCCAAGGGACTCAAGTCAACGTTTAAATCGACTAAGACTAGTACTTTGGACTTTTGGAATGTTACAACTTGGAATGTTACGGCGTGTGCAGGATTTTGGTTTTGACAAAGTTTGTCTGTATATATTGTAAATAGTCTTCGTAGTATAAATCACTTTCTGCACAAACTTACTGTCTCCAGTGTGTTAAATACAACCCTGATCCTCTCTGAGTCAAATCTTTAGGTCTTCTGGTAATTAGCCTTACTGTAAATAATTATTTCCTTATTCTAACATAAATTCAGTATCATAAATGCTACAACATGGCGGCTTAAGCCGATGAAACTAGCGTTAGCGTGGCTATCCAGCAAGTTTTATCGGAATTACAGAGTATTTCTTCACTGAAAGAAGAGCAAAACACTGCTCTGGAGGCTTTTCTCAGAGGAAAAGATGTTTTTGATCTTCTCCCGACTGGTTTCGGCAAGAGCTTGCGGTTGTGTTTTCGTTGTCGCTGTTAGTACGTCATATGCTTCGTTGATCTGATTGGTTTATTTGGCCCATCTATCACCAACATAGGCCAATCAGCTAACCAGTATTTTCGCCCCTTCCCAAAATTACTTCAACGCAAGTTGCAAGATGGATTTCCGGAGGAAATCCATCTTGCGGAGTCAGGTTAGGTGTTCACGACAAGACAGTCAGAAAGGATTTTAATAACACACACATGTTGGGGTCTCTTTCTCAAAATCTCCCTAAACCACAAAATGAGGTAGCTACAGACTTTCAGGTCACATAAGCGTTTCAGAACCAGATCGGGCTGGACAGTATTGAACACGGAGGAGAAGTCCATAAAAAGTACACAAACATAAGTTTTAGTTGCCGTATTTAAGTGATAGAATATTTTATCCAAAAGAGTAAGAGTGGACTCATTCATACCTCGTCTATATGCAAATTGCATGGGGTCCATGAGCTTTGCTGTTTGCATTGCGAGTTCCCTGCTCACTGGACACTCCATCCTACTAAAGAAGCGAGGGCAATTGGTCTAAAATAATTTAGTGACTTTGCATGAGGAGTTTTAGGCACTGGAATAATGGTTGCCATTTTCCAGGCTTAGGGGACAAAACTAATGTTGAGGAACATCTGGAACAGTTGGGTGAATGAGGGTCCTAACTGGATGGAATATTCTTTCAGGACCCTTCCCTTGAGCCTGTCAGGCCCAGGGGCTTTGTAAGGTTTGACCTGCTGGAAAATTGTGACTACATCCTGTTCCTTCAATATGACAGTGGCAGGTGTCATCCCTGCACATACAGAGTCACATTCATCACTGAAGTTGTAATTTTTCAAATCGGGAATAAAACACATTGAACTCATTTGCCAGTTGGATGGGGTCATCATGCTGAGGTGATTATGTTTTTTGTTTCCTTCCCATCATTGTGTTCAGCCCCCTCCAAGCATCCCTTGCAATTCCATTTCTCAATTTATAATAAATAATAATTTATTATAATAATAATAATAATAATAATAATAATAATAATAATAATAATAATAATAATAATAATAATAATAATAATAATAATAATAATAATAGTTTGAGGAAGATAATAAATCTTCCTCAAACTCTAGGGTCACCTGTGGAGTACCACAGGGTTCAGTCCTTGGACCAATTCTCTTTACTATATATATGCTTCCGATAGGCAAAATTATCAGACAGCATGGGATTAATTTCCACTGTTATGCTGATGATACTCAGCTATATTTATCCATAAATCCTGATGAATCCAATCAATTACTTCGACTGCAGTCATGTCTTGATGACATCAAAAGCTGGATGACTCTAAATTTCCTGCATCTAAATTCTGACAAGACCGAAGTTTTAATCTTTGGGCCAGAGTCCTCAAAAAATAAACTTCTTAACCAATCACTTAATCTGGGTGGCATTAACCTGGCCTCTGGTAATAAAGTAAAAAATCTTGGTGTTATTTTTGACCAAGACATGTCATTTAAATCCCATATTAAACAGGTTTCCAGAGTTTCCTTTTTTCACCTCCGGAATATCGCCAGAATTAGAAACATTCTGTCCAGGAGTGATGCTGAAAAACTGGTCCATGCATTTGTTACTTCAAGGCTGGACTATTGTAATTCTTTACTATCAGGAATTCCACAAAATGCAGTTCAAAGCCTTCAGCTGATCCAAAATGCTGCAGCAAGAGTTCTGATGAAAATCAACAAGAGGGATCATATTTCTCCAATTTTAGCTTCCCTTCATTGGCTTCCTGTTAAATCAAGAATAGAATTTAAAATTCTTCTTCTAACATATAAAGCCCTTCATAATCAAACTCCATCATATATCAGAGCTCTGATTACCCCGTATGTTCCTAACAGAGCACTTCGCTCTCAGACCGCAGGTCTGCTGGTGGTTCCTAGAGTCTCTAAAAGTAGAATGGGAGGCAGATCCTTTAGCTATCAGGCTCCTCTCCTGTGGAACCAACTCCCAGTTTTGGTCCGTGAGGCAGACACCCTGTCTACTTTTAAGACTAGGCTTAAAACTTTTCTTTTTGACAAAAATTATAACTAGTGACTCATGTTACTCTCAGCTACCTTTATAGTTTTACTGCTATAGGCTTAGGTTACTGGAGTATATCAGGATCTAATTTTCTCACTACATTGAGTTCTACTGTTCTTCAATTATGCATTATGTGTTGTCATTTCTGCTTTAACTTTCTGTTCTCTCTCTTTTCTCTTCATAGTAGGTACACCTGGTCTGGCGTTCTGTTAACTGTGACATCATCCAGAGAAGACGGCTCACCCGCTACTACCATCTAATGTAGAACAGATTACTGGATCAACGTGTGCTTCTGTGCTTTTTTTGTTTCTCTTGTTGTGTCTCTGTTCTGTCTTCTGTAACCCCAGTCGGTCGAGGCAGATGACCGTTCATACTGAGCCCGGTTCTGCCGGAGGTTTTTTTTCCCGTTAATGGGTGGTTTTTCTTCCCACTGTCGCTTCATGCTTGCTCAGTATGAGGGATTGCAGCAAAGCCATGTACAATGCAGATGACTCTTCCTGTGGCTCTACGGTTCCCCAGGAGTGAATGCTGCTTGTCGGGACTTTGATGCAATCAACTGGTTTCCTTATATAGGACATTTTTGACCAATCTGTATAATCTGACCCAATCTGTATAATATGATTGAACTTGACTTTGTAAAGTGCCTTGAGATGACATGTTTCATGATTTGGCGCTATATAAATAAAATTGAATGGAATTGAATTGAATTGAATTTCTCCTCAACTCTGTCTTTATAATCCGTTTTTGCCTTCCTGGTCATTCACCTTAGTTCTTTCTCTAGATCTTTCACTTTTTGCCAGTAACCATCCTTGAATGCTATTTTTTTTAAATTAAGAATTTGTTTAAAACTTTTATTGACCCAGGGTTTGTTGTTAGTAGGGCTGGGTATTTTGACCAAAGTCCTGAATCGATTCGATTTCGATTCATACATCTATGAATCAATTAATTTTGATTAAGTTCGATTCGATCTGCTCTTACAATAATAAAAGTGGCTCAACTGTGTTGCGAAATACACATGTATTTTATTTTTTCACTTCACATTAAACAAAGTGCAAACAAAGTGCAGACTTGTAAACAAAACTGTCTCAAAAGTGCAAATTTGTATAAATAAAAGTATTTACTTTTTAACTAAACACTGCAATTTGCATCAAGGGATTTTCTATTTTAAGGGCCAAAAAATACTGGCAAATAAATACAAAATAAGTTGAACTGCTAAGTCAAATTATTCTTTCTTTTCACTTCTCATTAATTGTGAGATTCTTGTGGAGAAAAATAAGTTCATTTACATGATCTGTGCTTAGGCAGCTCCTTTTTTGCCGTGACAATGTCACCAGCTGTTGAAAATACCCTCTCTGATGCAATACTGGTCCCTGGGACACAAAGATAATGCCTTGCAAGGCGAGCCAACAGTGGATATTCCCTTTCGTTTAACTTCCACCAGATCAAAGGATTTTCATTCAGCCCAGCAGGATTTTCAGCTTTGTATCTTCTAACTTCATCTTCAGCCCTTATTGCTGGAGTTTTCAGTCCCTGATCTTTTACTGTTGTTGAATAGACTGTCCCAAGGAGAGACTCCAAGGTGCTGGATTTCTTTGGCTTCTTGGGCAAAGTATCCTCAGCTTCTTTATCAGTATCATTGCCACCATCTTGCTGTTGAATTGGACAGAAAAAAAAAAGATTAAGCATAATTTAACTCTAAAATTAAGTAATGTTCTTTCTAATCCAATCTTTTAATCATCAGTGAAAACACTCTTATTAAATTAAAACATTTCTTAATACTTACATCACGTGCAGCAGTGGCAGCCTCAGCCTGCAGCCTGGAGAAGGTGTCATTTTGTTCTGAAGCAGACAGGAATGGAAGGGCCTTAAAGCGAGGATCCAGCGCGGACGCTGCATACAAGGTGTCCTTTTGTCCATCATATCTTGGAAAAAAGATGTAACAGTTTGAGTGAGGATAAGTACATGATGGAATATGGGTCACTGACTCCTACAACTGAAAAACTAAAAAAGGCACATAAAGTAAAAAAAAATAAAAATACATACCTTGTCCCCAAGTTATTCTTTACAGCAGCTTTTAAGTCCCTGACTACAGCGCTGTCTTCTAGGCTGGGGGTGAAGGCATCCTGAAGCAGGGCGAGCAGTGGGGCGATGACGGAAAGAGTTGGCTGCTTGTCCTCATACATCGCCAACGTAGCTTCTTTCATCGGTTTCAACACCCGGACCAAATCCTCAGCAGTTGTTACATCTTCCTCTGTTAGGGTGCACAAATCCTTTTCATTCCTGCGCACGTCTTGAGAAAGGAGAGTAGCAGAGATGGCTGGTTGTTGCTCCAAAAAGCGCTCCAGCATGTCCAGTGCACTGTTCCATCTTGTCACCACGTCAAGTGTTAGATTGTGCGCTGGTAGTTGAAGCAGCTTCTGTTTTTCTTTCAGTATGTAGCTTGCCGTTGTACTTCGGTGAAAGAATGCTGCTATACGCCTCACACGAGCAAGCAGACGTGACACAGCGGGGATTTTTAGACCTGCTTGTGAGGCTAAGTTCATCGTGTGCGCGAAGCAGCCGACATGCATCAGTTGCGTTATTTCCACTGCACGAACCATATTTGCAGCATTGTCCGTAACAACCGCTGGTTGTTTGCTGGTCAGCCCCCATGTCTGTATTGCCCCCGTCAACATTTCGGCTAGATTTGCAGCGGTGTGGCTCGAAGTAACTTCGGTGGTCTGCAGCACATAAGACGCGAGGCGCCACTCGTTATCGATGTAGTGGGAAGTCACCGTCATGTAGGATTGAGTTGACAGCGATGTCCATGTGTCACAAGTTATGCCGACTCTCTCTGCTAATTGCATTTTCATTTGGATGTCGTCTTTCACTCGTGTGTACATCATGGGGATAACAGTTTCTGTCAGATGTTTGCGTTGCACCATAACGTAGTGTGGTTCGAGAACATGAAGGAGCCGCTTGTAGCCTTCATTTTCCACTACCGAGTAGGGGCGTAAATCTTTGCACACAAAAGTTGCGATGGCCTCTGTTATCTTAATGGCCCGCGGAGAATCTGCTGGTAATGCAAGCGAGTCCCTCAATTTCATTTGTTTAGCTCCGGAAGGTTTGTTGTCGGATGTTAGCTTAGCATGATACCTTGTCAGGTGATTTCCAAGATTTGTAGTGTTTCTACAATAACTGACCTCCGCTTGACAGATCTTGCAAACCACTTTAGTTTTATCCAGCATATCCTCTTTAGTTATTTTAAATCCAAAATGGTTCCAGACGTCAGACTTCAGTTGGGAGGGCTTGCTGAGCGGTGCGTTACTTGCGTCGGCCATTTTGCATTTGCCCACGCCCGCTCTTGAACGTCAACGTCACTCACGTCACTATAAAACTAATTGATCTCATTACCTACACATCGATTTTGTAAAATTTTACTGAATTCGATCCAACATCGATTAAATCGATTTTTTTACCCAGCCCTATGCCTGTCCCCAAGACCTATAGATAACTTCGCTGTGATACAGATTGGGCCCTGGCTGCACGTTTATCAGACATAACAGTTTCCAGCATCAGCCTGGGCCTCTTGTCGGAGAATATGGAATATCTGTGATGATGATACGTGGCAGAAATAAGAAAAACAAGAACGTAACAAACACTTAAAAGTCATAAACTGTCAGATGCAGCCTGCCACAGAGACATCATCAACCACTAAGTCATATAAACTGGGTTTATTAAACATTAGATCTCTTTCAGGAAAATCCCTTTTAATTAATGACTTCATTATTGACAATAATCTTGATGTTATGTTTTTAACAGAAACATGGTTACATGAATTTAATGAAGCAGCCATTTTGAACGAGTCAACTCCTCCCAAATACAATTTCCTTTGTGAGAGCAGACAGCAAAGGAAAGGTGGAGGAGTGGCAGCATTGTTTAATGATTCACTAAAGTGTAAAAAGGAGTTTTTGGGAAAATTTGACTCTTTTGGACATTTGGCTCTCCAGGTAAAGAGAGTTCAGCCTTGCACTCGGCAAACAGTGGAACTTATACACAGACATCAGGTCTCCAGGCCTCCTCTGTCCGAGTGGTGTGAGGCCATAGTGACTTCAGAATAATAATTCTTATAACACACGTCTGAACTGGCATTACATACCCCCCTTTAGCTTTGAAGAGTGGGATGCCGGTCACAGTCTTTAAAGCTACAACCAAGTCCATTTTGGCGAGACGAAGATCCGTTGTGCATGAGTGGAACAACCTAATAGTCTTTCTAGCAGTCCTTCGGGATTCATGCAGTTCCGTTCATCATCCAAGAGGAGAAAAAAAAACCAAAGCATTCATTGTGCCTGGGTCAGTGACCTAGCCTGGGCAGGACTAAGCTATAGCTAGTAATTTCTATTGGCTAAGGCAAACAATAAAGTAATATAAAAAAGAAATGCAAACTTCACAATCACCATTGTCAATACATTCATTGGTCATCAGGTTTGAACTTTGAACCAAAGAAAGGAGAGAGGGAAAAGGGAAAGGAAAGAGACAGCGGTTCGTAGTCTAATCAGCTTGTGGCCTTTGAGGAGCTGTTATAAGAATTATTATTCTGAAGTCACTATGGCCTCACACCACTCAGACAGAGGAGGCCTGGAGACAAGATGTCTGTGTATAAGATCCACTGTTTGCTGACTGCAAGGCTGAATGCTGCGTAGAATGATTATTGTCTATGATAGACTGTCTTTGTTATGTCTCAAACCAAGGCCACGGTGCAGTATTAGGGGAAGCCCGAAAAGCGAGGCAGGCAGAGACAGGGCAGACGCAGACTGCAGCGGAACCGTGGGGTGCGATTTACTTCCCAACTATGTGAATCTCTGCTCTGTTTCTCAATAAAAGTGCTGGAACTATATCACTCCACCGGTCTCCTTCTTCAGTAACTCATGGAAGTCAGTTATCGGTTCAGAACTCCCATAACATTTGGCGTAAACGAACAAGATCTCCGACCTATGAGCGAGGGAGTCCGAGGACAGGAGCTGTTTTGGCCAACCCGGAGAGGTTATCCGGCCTCTGGTACCCCGAATGGATTTTCAAGGGATGTGGAGGAGCTCCTGGTCTCGGAGCGTCTCTGGGCGTCGGCGCGAAGATCTGAACCTTTCTTTCATGAGACGGTAAGGGGGTTATTTTCCAGCTCTTTTAAAAACAAACGCAATTGCTCAAAAATGCTTGCAAGCTTTTAAAATTTAAACCCCATTTAAAAAATACCTCAAGAAATTTTTAAATTTAAAACTGTAAACCTAAAAGGTAGTAAAAGTAAAAACCAGTAGAAATAATAAATTATATTTAATCCTTAAGGCATATAAAACAGGATTTGCAATACAGAACAGTGACTAAAGTTTTAACATTAAACTTAAATTCAAAATTTAATTAAAATACGTTTTCAGCTGAAATACGAACTCTTATACTGGGAGGAGGAGGGGCAGAGTGATTTTCACCTGGAGAACGGGTGACCGGCTGAGCAGTTTGCAGCTGGTCAATTAAAGTCCTCTTGTCTTAGTTTTGTACAAGAGGCTGTCCACTTCTGTTGTGGATGAAAGCGGCAGGGATGCTTAAGTCCTTGAATGTTGCGAAGTCGTCGCAGCTTTGATAAGTGGGGACCCCGACCATTATACCAAAAAGCCGACCATCAGATGTGAGGCCTTTCATTTTAGTTGGTCGATCGTGCTAAGGGCAAGTAGAAAATAATAATAAAAACAAAAAAAGGATAAAATAAATAAAAACAAACAAAAAAAGAAGTCTGGATGCAGAAGAGTCCGTGTAATGGGTCAAAGGCAGATTTCTCAGGGTCAAGCCTTGCCCCAGGGTGAGAGGTTCGATTTCATGCTGAAAAGTAGGGGCCCAGAAGCATGACATGCAAAAATGATTTGAAATGATTTGATTAAACATGCAGATTTCTCACATAGGGGTTATTATTATTATTACTATTATTTTATTTCATTGCAGTACTGCTACTAAATAATAAAAATTAAATTAAGAGAAAAAAAGAAAAGCGAAAATTGAATAAAATGAATAAAAACAAGAAAACGGAAACGGAACTAAAAGGACGATGCACTGGGGAAGCGTTTACAGGAGGACTGACAAGAGACACTTCCAATATGGGTAAAAGTGTTCTGAACTGCTAATAGTGACGTATAACTTTCAAAAATGGGTAAGCGTCCAGGTTTCTGCGAGACAAAGTTGTGTCCTTGCGGGACTGAAGCGTAAAACCGCATGTGGACGAAACATTCGGGGGTCGTAGCCAGCGCACGCTCTCCCCTCTTTAAACCAAGCGGGAACTTAACACGTTGAAAATACATCTTTCGGTGTAGCCATAAACTTTTAAAAAATTATGAAAAACAGAACTATTTAAGATAGTGAAGAAACAGGCCTGCATGTGTTCGTCTGTCTGAATGTCATCGTTTGTATGTAACTGTACGTATGTATGTATGTATCGTATGTAACTAAACGTTCATCTGTGTGAATTAATTCGGGGTTAAAATTAATGTTCATGGTTTCAAAGTGTTCATTTGTTTTGGGAGAACTGCAGCTCCGTAATTCAAATGAAGTTTTAAACATGGACTATGTTAACACAAAGGTAAAGGAAAAGAGATATCCAAAGATACTTCAATAATAACGTTTGTTTTTATTTTTCACATTAAATATCCGGACCAAATTAAATTGATACACAGTGAGATTAACATGTCTTGAACGAAAATATTTCAGATTTGTTAGACAATTGGAACTGGTAATAAGCTTTACATAAAGCTTCTTGAGTTTACTGTATGAAATTAGATCCTATAACTTGTTTTTTTAGCCCTAAAGTAATTTAAAATTACTGAGATCTCATTGCTTATAATAATGATTCATCACAAACCAGTCCAGTTGAAAGAAGTTTAGATATACATGATTTTTGATTTAAATAGATGGGAAAAACTGTGCTTTGAACAAACTGTATAGAACTAAATATGAATTGCTTTCCTAAGGGTTTTCTATTTATTTATTTTATTTCTTTTTACTTGGGAATTGAATGCAACTAATGAGAAATTTTGAAAAGCGTCAAAATGTCAGAAGGCCACGTTACACGCGTCAACAGTTACAAAATCATCTTATGATATTAGTTATGCTGAACTGAGGTGAACCTCAGAGGGACAGTATAACCTGAGAAGGACAATAGATATGATAAACAAATCTGACCATGATGTAAACATCTGAATGTTATGGCAAGGCTGGGTCTGTGTGTTCTGGCCTGGGGGCACGAAAACTATGTCAGAGGGAAAAAATAAAATAAAGCAAGCTTCTGAAGGGTTAAATTCTAATTATAATCTTGGGTTGTTTTGGGTAGCCTTCTCAATGTGCTGAATTATGGGGAAACTTTTATCATTTATAGAGAAACACTGGAAGCTCAAAAAACTAAAAGGGAACAATCATTGCTTTAAAGTTTCACTCTTGACCAATTAAGATTGAAAAGGTATATATATATATAAATAAAAGTACTAACAGCAAATACACATGGTCAAAGGACCAGAAAGAAATCAAAAGTTGTAATAAGTTAACAATGTATGACATATTGGAAAAGACATAATTGTGCTCCTTGGAAGACAATTTTGTTTTATTTTTTTGGAGGCATTTTGAACAGCGTTTCAAAGGAAAGGTGAAGAATAGATACCTTCCCAGGATCAGCAAGAAAAAGCAGAACAACATCACGTTAAAGTGACACTAAGGGAACCAGGGTTTTAACTGCATGCTATTAACATTTTTGTTTTCTCTGAGTTATTGCTTTCAGATTAAAGGAGACGCCACCTTTCTGCCAACAGAAGACTCTGAGAAGACAGTGCTAGCAGTGCGAAACCTGGTCAATATGATAGGAATGTGCTAACATTTAGTCTCATTTTAGACATTCTCAGATGCGAGAGAATGCAGAAACAGTGCCGCAGTGCCATGGGGGGCTGATCCTTGGGACAAGGACTAAAGGTGATGTCATTGACTTAAGCCTGATCCAGTTTTGAGTTTTATTTTGTCAGAGACAAAGTTTGATTTATTTTTTATCCTTTTGTTTCTTTTATGTTTGTCATGTTAGAGGGAACACTGTAGTTAAAATGTTTGTGACTGTTTTTCTGTAATTTCTTTTCAACCTATGGAGCGTTTTCTTTGGCAAAAAATGCTGGCAGAATTCATTCTGTTTGCAGGCGTGAAGACTGGAGGATGGACTTGAAGGGAAGGAGAATGTTGTGCTTAAGTCAGACATTGGACTGAAAATGGACAATGAAGGACTATGGCTGAGGAATCGGACAACCTTCGACAAAAACACAGATGAGTTCTGTAGACACGACTTCATGCATTTCACTTCAGATTTTGTTGTACACAATTAAAACAAAACACACATTACAAAACACATTAAGATTATGTGAAGGTGAAAACTTTTAAAGAAGTAACTTGATGGAATCATAGAGCAACTTAATAAATTAAGTGGGTATTATATCAACAGTTAAATAAATAAATTAATTAATTAGTTTTCACTATATAGGTAAAGTAATGTGAACTTTTAAATAGCATTTCATTTAATGAACATCTTAGAGTAAGCTGATTTCTGCCAATCCGGCAGGCATCAATAAAACGATAAGAAAAGGTTACTGGCTAAAATGGATAAGGTTGCAATAAAATTAGCATAATGACACATCCTACTAACATGGGTTAATTTAGGATTAAAGCATTAGTGTAAAATGGTTACAATATTTATGGAGATTTAATATCTTTCAACTAGAACACAAATAACTCAATAGTCTTTTTAACCAGTTAAACATCCTAAGGGGAAAAATAAACACATAACACTGAGTTTAGCTAACTGTTAACCTGAGGGCTTTTAGATCAGGATAATTTAATGGTTATCGTCTTACATACAGAAAATAAGTAAGATTAATTTAATTAGATTCAATTATGTTGACATTTTGGATCTGGTCAGGATTGCTGGGGGCTGTGATAATAAAAGGGTAACAGCTTGAAGGTGATATCAGTGAATGAAGGTTTTCTCTGAGGAACATCAAAGCAGCAAAGACACCCCACACTGGAACTCCTGTTGTGTAAAGAACATCTTGAACGGCACATAAGGTGAGATCCTTACAATGAGAGACGTTCCACACAGAGGGGTGTGGAGACCCCCAGGGCACAGCACCCAGGACGAGCTGCTGTGGTCTGGAGCTGTTGTAGACTTGACACAGCTGGTGGAACCAGAGAGACGACGAGGTTGTCCCACAGGTTACCTGACACCTAACACTGACTGTAAAGGGTTCTGGATTTTCAGGGTTGCTGAAAACAGAAAGCTTCAGAGAACCTTAACCCTTCCTGACCAAGCACTAAGAAAACATAGATCAGATTACCGAGGCCTAAACAAATGGGAACGCAGAGACGCGTTCATCCAAGAACTTCTTAATCAAAGTCCTTAATCCTCAGTTTAAGAAGATAAATAGATAAATAATCACAATGTACACAATGTAAGGTTTACTTTATTTTAGGATTAATTTGGGAACTAATTCTGATTTGCTTAAGTAGCTTTAGTTGTTCAACAATATTGGAACGTTTTTCAAAAAGCTCTCCTGCTCGCTGCTTTGTTTTGTAGAACCTTGGCATCCTTGAACAGTAACAGCATGGTGTAAATATTTTGTCTTCTCTGTGCAGAACAGCACCTCACTTTCTTTCTTTTTTTAAAAAAAGAGGGAGAGAGGGAAAAGGCTTTCACATGGAAAGGCTTTCTTTTTCTCAGTTGGGTTTTCAAAATAAAATGGGAAATGTCATGAAACGAATATGTTGATGAAATTATGTTGCAGAGAACTTCAACTGTCAGACAACAACAGTTAAGACACACATTGAAAGCATTCTGTTAAGAATTACTATGAATTTACTGCAGATACATTTGAACTTAAAGATTACTCTTTTAACTAATAATTAAATTGCAGAATTCTGAGAGTTAAATAATTGTGGACAGAAATATCTTGAATGTGAAAGTGCTTGGAGGATGGGTTTTAATAAAAATGACACATGAATGGGGGTTTTGATAAGAACAATAATTACACCTTGTTTCTGTTCCCCAGTGGAAAAAGGACTCGTGTCTGCAGACCATCTTCACAAAGTGTTTTATTAGAGAGAAATGCAAAATAAAAGGTTAATTGCCCAATTAAGAACTGAACATTCATTACCATCCAGCTCAATCATCCAGCCTGCGAGGACTGGAGGTGAACAAGCCAGAGAACTCTGATTCCTTATTCTTCAACGGGAGAAGTTGCCTGAAGAGACCCTAAGCGCGATTAGATTAATTTCTGCCTTGTGCCTGAAAGGCCTGAAGGCTTCCTTAACTTTGCGTTCTTGACGTTTTGGACTCTTCTCATATTGTGTTACTGTTTGTTTAACTGCTCTGTTCCACTGACTCACATGTTTGATTTTTTTTTGTTATGAGATCTACACTTTAATGTTACATCATGTTGATCAATATGGTTTTATGGGGAAAAATGGAAACTGTTTGCTTCAGACACACAAAGATCTATGGTTGATGCATCTTTTTGATTTGATATAGGAAGAACCAGGATCCGATTGGCTCTAAAGATCCTTTAATATTAGCTGGTAATGTTAACACTTAGATTCAATACAGGGTTTTCAGGCTCAGAATGGCCGAGAGCAGATCTCCCTGGGAGGGGGGGCCTTGCCAGTTTTTACTACCCCGTGGGGGTAGCTTTTTCTAGGGTTCCCCTGCCCGCACTGAACCTCTCCTGCCTTTGCTCCTGGTGTTGTAAGTTTGGAGTGGTGGATTACTGTCCATCGAACGGGTGAGTGGAGAAAGGAGTAGGAGGGTATTCAGGGTGGGGAAGAGTAGACGGATTCGACCTTGGTTACTGAACAGGTTTAGCTTACCATAGTCTAATGTAATTTTAAAATAATGTGCGCATAGGGACCTAAAACAGGTCTTACTTAATTAGATGAACCCTAAAATTGTAGATAAAAGCTAAACCTATGATCTTGTGTGTTAAAGCTCTATGAAGCATTCATGTTGATCTGTTCTAAAAATTCCAGCACTGGAACCCTTTGGATCCCACTTCACGAGTTTACAGAAATGGGTCCTCTGTGTTTTGTTCACATTTTCATATGATGGGTCATCTTGTTTTGTCTTGATGCTGACGACGCCATCATCAAAAAAAAAAAAAAAAGAGAGGAATGTTATAAGAATTATTATTCTTAAGTCACTATGGCCTCACACCACTCGGACAGAGGAGGCCTGGAGACAAGATGTCTGTGTATAAGATCCACTGTTTGCTGACTGCAAGGCTGAATGCGGCGTAGAATGATTATTGTCTATGATAGACTGTCTTTGTTATGTCTCAAACCAAGGCCACGGTGCAGTATTAGGGGAAGCCCGAAAAGCGAGGCAGGCAGAGACAGGGCAGATGCAGACTGCAGCGGAACCGTGGGGTGCGATTTACTTCCCAACTATGTGAATCTCTGCTCTGTTTCTCAATAAAAGTGCTGGAACTATATCACTCCACCGGTCTCCTTCTTCAGTAACTCAGGGAAGTCAGTTATCGGTTCAGAACTCCCATAACATGTTACGAACTTGGGGGCGACGAAGGTGAGGGTGTCAATCCTGGTTTGCAACTGTTTGGTCTGCTTGTATGCGGCATATGCCATCGCAGTAGTGATGGCCCATCCAAATACAAGGAGAACCTCAATAATGGTCATAATGTGAGTGTCGGTCGACTCTGTAGCTCTGGGGAAGCGAAGCAGAGGGACTCTGATGAAGTGAGACTGAATTTAATCAGCTGGGTGCCTGCAAGAAAAAGCTGAAGACATCTATTAGTTCAATCTCTGAGTCATATTTGTCATCGTCAAGGTGATGCAGAACCATGTTTCCAATGTGGACGACAGCACCTTGAGGTGGGGAACAGAAAATGGTTTGGTTGGGCAGTTTTAGTCTAGTAACTGTGTCATGCTGCTCGTAAGATAGCAGGGCTTCTGCCTCTGGGGTGCTAACGAGCCAGCAGTTACCTACCCGCTTAATTTTGGTTTCCACACCTTCATCTTTAAGGGTCATTCTGGCCTGACAGTTTTGTTCAGGGGATTCATTCCTTAGACCACACAGGTAATTGGTAACGTCTCTGATAAACGGAATGCTTGGACATACCCAGTGGATGTCCTTGGTTTTGGTACACAAATCCAAATTAGGGACTAAATAAAGTCTGGGATTAGCATCATGATAGGCCAACATTGAGGAGGTTTGTAGGTGTACGTGGGTCTCACCTTGCCAAAACCGACATTCTATACTGATTTAACCCTATACTCATTAGCTCTTTCAATGATGGGAAGGTTTAGCATAAATCCGATCTCCAAGTTGTCAGGATTTACAAATATTGGAATGGCACTACCTTGGCTGTAAGCCAGGTGTGTTTGTGGTGGTTGCAGTGTTTCACTAGAGGCAGATTTGAGAATCTTTTCAACCAAGTCTACTGGTACCAAGTACGGAGGAATCCGTCCTTCAGCAAGGCTATTTATGGATGAACTAACCTCTAGAGTGAGGTCCTGCATTAAGTTTCTAACCACCTCAGTATACATCATGTCATTCTTTATCACTTCTGTGAGCGTTTCCAAAGCAATGCATGGTGTTATTGCTGAGTGTGAAATTATAGACATGAAGTTATGTATGGACATTTGTTTACTAGTGCATGTTTACATGTCCTGGTTGAACATGCACTTGTCCCATTTAATGCTATGCATTGTTCTCTTCGGCGGGGGCGGAGTTAGGCTCCGTTCCCTGTGAGGAGAGTTTGGTGGACGGTTTAGTTTGGTTCGCATGAACCCATGTGTACTCTGGACTTTGCACGCTGACTTCTAGGTTCTTTTGATGCCACGTGAAAGTCGTTCGGAGACGGTCTTTTAAATCAGCGACGCACTGGTGTGCCGTGTAGATTGTTGTCACACTGACGTCTTCAGGCTGGTAGATGAGATTTAGGGGAAGTGTCATTTGTCTCCCTGTCATCATCTTAAAAAGTGTCTCCCCTGTGGAGCGTGGTGAGGTAGAGCGGATTAGCATTAGGACCAGGGGAAGCTTTGTGTCCCAGTCCTTGCCATGGCTGCTGGCATGTCCTTTCAATATGTTGACCACGGTGCGGTTCATTCGCTCCACCTGTCCCGATGACTGTGGGTGGTAGGGGATGTGGAATTTAACTTTCACACCCAACATGTCAAAAAAGCACGGTCAGGATGTTTGACGTGAAATGCGTTCCTCTATCCGAGTCAACGGACAGGGGAAGGCCCCGCCGGCTCAAAACGTGATTTAGCAGCAGGGCTGCTGTGGTGACAGCGGTGTCATTCGGTGCCGGCAAACATTCGACACATTCTGTGAAACTGCCTGTTATTGTCAAAAGATATCTGTTACGTCTTGACGATTTGGGGACTGGACCGATCCAGTCAGTCTGCAAATGTGACCACGGATATGTAACCCCCCTTCGCTGAAGCAGGGCTCGGTCTAGTGGTCGTGTGGGTTGTAACTGGCAGCAGGTTAGGCAGCCTTGTACATACTCCTGGGTGTCCTGGGCCGTTGAAGGCCGGTGCGCCACCTGTAGGAGAGTTTTCAGATTAGCTTTGCAGCTTCTGTGTTCTTCTTCTGGTGAGTCATGGACGTGTGTCAATGTTATCCCACGTTTGTTTGAAACTTTGGGCTGAAACTCATAAAACAGCTCTTTAAGTGCTGTTTCCTCTGTTTCAGTGGTCAGTGCATCAGCTTTTTCCAGCTGTTGCATAAATTCTTTTTCGAAGCCAGGGCAGGGCTCAGTGGGTGAGTCCCGGTTCTCTGGTTGATTTGGTGCTGGTTCTGTTGGGTTGGTTGCTATCACATACACCAACAGATTTCCTTCAGCTTCAAGCGTTGCACCACAAATGGATCCAGCAGGCAGAGCTTCATGTCGCCTGATTTGGATAATGTTGGAAGGAAAAGTAAACACGGTGTCTGGAGAGTCCTGTCTGCCGGTCAAGGATAAGGGCAGGTCTCCGATGACGGGAATGCTCAGCTCAAAGTTGTGGAATGAGCTTTCGATGAACACCCCAAGAGGTTTCTTCACCACCACTTGGATCGGCATGCGGGTTGGATTCTCCACCAGAAGGTAAGCTGAGCGGTTGTTCAGCTCAAGCAGGGGTGTGCCCCGGACTACCAGGTTGGATTCCTGGAAATAAGAAAGTGATTGGAAGAAAACCTGTGTGCCCTGTATTTGTTGTCCTTTCAGGATGACTAATCTGATAGGTACACCTGCAGTCTGTGGTGGTATTAGCATGTTTGTTTTGCTAGCCACCTGGCAAGCCTGTGGGATGGTTTGCCCTGATCGCATGACTTCAGGGGTGCTCAGGAAGGAACTTGGGGTCACGTGAGCCTGAGCCCACAGGACCTGGTTACAAGTGTCCAGCTGAGCACCCAGCCGTACCAGAAAATCAGCACCAACAAACACTGGAGGATGCAAGTTCTCCACAATGCTGAAAGGATGAGAGAGCTGTCTTGTGGCAATCTGTGCATAAAGTATGCACACCCCTGTTGCTTTCAGAAGCCGGCGAGGCCAGTCTGCTGAGAGCAAGTAGTGGCTGTGTTTTGTTTCAGCCAGATGGGAATTTTCACGGCACAGAGAGCTGTACAGATCTCTGCTGATCGCAGATTTCTCTGACCAAAGAGCCAGCAGCACATCTGGCATGAATGTGCTTTCCAGGTGCACGCCTTCGGTCACTCTGGGGTTATAGGGTTCAACTCCAGAGTGTTTAAGTGAGCAGAGGAAAGATGTGTGGCTGCAGAGAGAAGTTCTCTGATCGCTGAGAAGCAGTGGTGTGTCAGAGGATTTGGAAATCGGCTCTGTTGAAGGCAGAAATGGTGCTAAAAGTTCTTTGGGCTCTTCGGAGCATGTCACCTGGTTGATAGGGACGGACGGTCCACTTCCAGAAGTAAGAGGCTTGGGAGTCCCCACTTGGGCCCAAAGATGACCATGATGGCAGTCAATGAGTGGGGCTAACCTGTTCAACAGATCCTGACCCACAAGAAAAGGTTCTGTGTCCAAAATACAAATGTAGATGGGGTGCAGCAGGGTCATGTCACCGAAAGTGATGTCTAACCACGCCCG
The DNA here is from genome assembly GCF_011125445.2 of Fundulus heteroclitus. NCBI lineage: Eukaryota > Metazoa > Chordata > Actinopteri > Cyprinodontiformes > Fundulidae > Fundulus > Fundulus heteroclitus. The sequence goes on along the minus strand of NW_023397233.1, from coordinate 21,876 downwards.
TTTGGTGATGCATGACTGATCCTGAGTGTAGCTGGTGATGCCCACGTTACAGGTCTCCACCTGGAACGGTTTCCCAAGAGACACCATTGCTCTGGTCACCTCATCAAACAAATCTGAGCACATTAGACTGATCTCGGAACCTGTGTCTAAAAGAGCATTTGCAGATACACATCCTCCGATAACTGTCGAGCAGTATAAGCGGTGTGCATTTTCACTGTGGTTTAGCTCACCTAGAAACCTTAGGAAAGGGGTTTCTTGATCACCTGCTGATGGGATCTTAGAAGGTTGTTGGTGATTTTTCGGTTGTTCCCCCACTTAATCAGATAAACTCTGTTAGAAGGGGGAGCCTGGTCCACGCCTAGTCATGCTGACGGGGGTTTTGGGCCTGGCTTACCTGGAGGGTCGACAGGATTGGGTGATGGCTGGGACGGCTGTGGCGCGATCTGACGCACTGTTTCGGCTAGCAATCTGCGAAAAGTCTCCTCCATCTTCTTTCTCATTGACTCCTCCATGCGCAGGTTCCAGCCTTTGTTGTCATGTGTGCTTTCCGGCTTTTCCGGCCTGTCAGTTTGCTTACCGTATCGAGCTGGATCCGGCCTGTGCCGTTTTTGAACCCTCTCACCTTCCATGCTGTCATGCTGACCTCTCCTATCATGAGAAGCTTTCTTCTGCTGCGGCTCAAAACCATGTTGCTTCTTAGGGCCAAATCTAGTTTTAGGTTTGAAGGGAGGCATCTCCTGTCCCTCCAGACCTAAACTCTTTTCTGGTTCGGTCTGAATCTGCAGAACCTTTTTATCACTGTCGGCTCCTTTGTAGGGCCGGACACGTGTTTCCCATGCAACCTGTGCGTATTTCCTGATTTCCTGCATGGTAAGTCTCTTGGTTCTACAATGCATGGTAACCTCATAACGCATGCTTTCATTAAGATTATGGAGGAACAAACATTTGAAAGTGTGGTCTTCCTCCAAGCCGGGAGCATTTCGTCCCTGAAAGTAAGCTGCCCGCAAACGGCGGTAGTACTCCTTGGGTGCTTCAGTTTTCTTTTGCTGAATTGCAAAAGCTCCAAGAGTCGCAGAAGCTGGGTCTGTGAACACAGAATATTCTTCTCTTAAAGCCTGACAAAGAGCTGAATAACGGTCACGTGTAGCTGGAGTGAGGCTTTCTATGAAAACATGGACACTGTAGGAGCCTGAATGAACATTTTGTGATTTTCTTTGTATGCATTATGGTTAATGTTTTGTGTTTAGTTTTTTTTTGCTAAATTTATTTGTTTGTTGAAATTATTAGATCCATCCATCCATCCATCCATTTTCCAAACCGCTTTATCCCTCATGGGGTCGCGGGGGGTGCTGGTGCCTATCTCCAGCGTTCACTGGGCGAGAGGCAGGGTACACCCTGGACAGGTCGAAATTATTAGATATTATTGGTAATTAATATTAATTTGGGGAATTTGAATATTTAACTATTGTGGACATTTTGTTGTTATTTTTATTACTTTTTGGTTTAAGGATGCATACGTGTCACCTTTGAAGGATGATGCATCATGGAAGTTTGGGGTTTGGTTGTGGATCTGACAGAGTGGAGCCAAATGGTTTTTTGACCTCTGTCGCCCTCATATTTTGTATGTTTGGCACCCTTTTTTCCATCTATATTCACTAAAACGTTTTTAAATGCAATAACGTCTCCTTGGATTATTTTTGGACCAATCATCTGGACAATTTGGTGGGATTGTTGAGGGCGCAGAACCAACTTCAAGTGGATTTCTGGACCTTTTGGATTTTTTCTGTGGATAATTCGTTTCTTCACAAATTTTGGATTATTATTGTGGATAAAAACGATTAAAATGTCGACACACTCAGAGTCAAGTCAAGGAAAGAGGAAATTAAAAATGACGGACAAAGCCTTTGAGGCGGCCAAGGAGAAGCATTTAAATGCGCGCAGATACAAGTTGTCCAAAGTATCAGGTATGATCAATCACCTTGATAAATTAATGGAAAAGGAAGAAAATGTGGACATTGTTAAAAACAAACTGCTGGTCGATTATCACCGTTTGCACCAAGAATTCTGTGAATCAAATGCAGTGCTTAAGGACTATATGGTGGAAGATGATTACGTGGAGGATCAAGAAAAATGGTTTCAACCTAAAGACAAGCAAATGACTAACTTCTTCTGGAAATGTGAGAATTGGATGAAAAATGTCTTGAAACAAGTGGGACAGGCTGATCAAATGACCGTGACGCTTGGTGCGGAGGCACCTGAACCAGCGCTAAAGTGCCAGGTCGGAACTACGTGCGCTTTGGAGGTGGACGTGAAATCTACAAACAGTAGAGCTCCTAGCCGGCGCTCTGGGTCGTCATATGGAAGCAGGAGTTCATCATACTCGCTACGAATAAAGGCAGAGTTGGAACGCGCATCACTAAAGGTAAAAGCTGCTGCAATAAAGGAAAAGTTGGCTATCGAAAGGGAGCAAACGGAGGCAAAGCTGAGAGCTGTGGAATTTGATGCTCAGCAGAAAAGAATTGAGGCATAATTAAAAGCAAAGAAAGAAATGCATGAAATTCAAACTGCCCTGGCTGAATCAGAAGTTAAAATGGAAGTGCTGCTAAAATATGCCTCAGGACGTACTCAAGCTTCTTTTGATTTAAACAGTGATGCTGATTGTGATGATGATGATGGCCATGAGGACAATGACGATGGGAACAAATACGGAGATGAATTAATTATGGACAATCCAGAGGCGCAACAATAGGGTGTTTTCACTGACGTCACTGGCCAACTTCCGGTCCGCCATATTGGGTGGCACACTTCCTTATCTCTAGTTGTCTTACACGTATTATCGTATCGCGAATGGATAAGTACGCCAGCACGCTAGAGCGACCAGATAAGGACGTATATCTGAGGAAATGTTCCGTGATCGACCATATGGACCCCTATGCCCTCCACGGTGCCTTGTTTAGCACTAATCCAGATGATTGGCCAAATGTAGAGCACAGCAACATAGTGCATTACCTGGTGTTCGGTGAAAACCCTCTGCACACTCTTGAGGAAATGAGAGCTTACAAGGATCTAGAGGCTCACAACCAGTTCACATCTGGTTATGTACATCAAGGAAATCGCCATCATACGTGGACGGGTGAGTTTTAATAAGATGGTAAAAATGTAAACAATCCGACGCAAATGTGTCGCATGCTTCTGCGGTGGCTGGCGGCCGGCGGCGGGCGGTGCGCGAAGGCGCACCGCCCGCCGCAGGGCGGACGGGCTCTGGGCCGATCGACGCCGCTCGCGGCTTTAATTATTTAAGCAGAACAATGACCAGTGCAAAATTAAGTTGTATTTACCGTATTGGCGCCGGTAGGAGCTGCAGATCATAAAGCCAGCAAACAGTGGGAACACAGCAACTCGTTCAAAGGTAAGCTGCGATCAGACGGGCTCTGGCCCATGCTAGTTTAGTAGCTGCTAACCGTCAGTGCTAACAACCACTCGCGCATGTAATGTACTTTTAACTTGCTGCTATGTGTTTCAAACGTTTAGAACACACTCTCATTGACATCGGGATACTGTGGAAAGTTATGTTCGGTCTTACAGCCGCGATCCAAGCGAGCCGACGATCTCTTTATCTCTGTAACTCGTTCAAAGGTAAGCTGCGCTCAGACGGGTTAGCACATGCTAACCGTTAGCGCTAACAACCACTCGCGCATGTAATGTACTTTTAACTAGCTGCTATGTGTTTCAAACGTTTAGAACACACTCTCATTGACATCGGGATACTGTGGAAAGTTATGTTCGGTCTTACAGCCGCGATCCAAGCGAGCCGACGATCTCTTTATCTCTGTAACTCGTTCAAAGGTAAGCTGTGCTCAGCCTCTGGCTCATGCTAACCGTTAGCGCTAACAACCACTCGCGCATGTAATGTACTTTTAACTTGCTGCTATGTGTTTCAAACGTTTAGAACACACTCTCATTGACATCGGGATACTGTGGAAAGTTATGATCGGTCGACTTACAGCCGCGATCCAAGCGAGCCGACGACTCTTTGTTATCGCTAACAGTTGTTCTCCGTGGTTGCGCCTCCAGGCAGGAAAGCGGTGGAAAATTAATCTGTTTCTATGTTTTTCCCATGGCGATCATGTGTTGCGCTGTTACAGCCCACAATACAGCAACGGTTTACCATGGTTGAAATCAAGTTAAGGTGAAATTAATCAAATTAAAACACGGCTGAGAGAGGGAGTACAGTACGCGGTAGTAATAGGCAGTAGAGGCGGCGGAGGCAGTCAACATGGCAGCCGCGGAAAGTAATAAGTCATAACGCCCAAGCCCTATTATTAATATATTCTTCTTATATGTTTTAAATACTTAACAGTTAATTACCTGTGACAAAGTGAGCACCGCAGACTCTGGCGTATTCCAGCTTAACACCGTCCAAATCGGACCTGGATATCCGTGTCAGCCATAGGTGACGGCGTTGTTCAGACAGCTGTTTTTTTTTTTTTTTTCACACTGATTCACTATTACGGCTGGTAGGCGATAGAAAGAGCGTTGATCTCCACCTCCACGGGCCGTGCAACCAACCATTAAACACGTTTTCCCCATTGTTCACTTCCAATACTGCCTAAGGCGTCATACAACGCAGGTCAACGGTGCGAAACGACTGCCACCCAATATGGCGGACGCGCTGAGTAGTCACGTGAGCGTGACGTCAGCTGAAAACCCTCCATTGGAACCACAAGTGCTGCCCCCTGCTGGATTAGAAATGAAGAACACGAAAATAGGTATTACATCTGTGTCTCGACCTTCATCACATCATGTTTCACCAACATCCAATCTGCAAAACAACACCTCAACCACACCACAGAGAGCATCTACAGCCCCCAACCTGGACTTAGCTAAAGGGACGGCTTTTGATAGCTTGTGCAAGGCCATGCATCAACAAGCCAGTGTTACTGATTATTTGGTGAAAAAACATAAAGCTACTTTGCTTCCTGAGTTGAAAATTTCAGTTTTTAATGGTGACCCTCTTGAATATCAGACTTTTATTAGATCTATTGAGCACAACATAGAGGGCCGCACAAGTGATGCCTGTGACAGATTGCAGTTTCTTTTGCAGTATACTAGTGGCCAGCCACATGAACTGGTGAAGAGCTGCATCCACATGGAGTCAACAGCTGGATATAACAAGGCAAAGACTTTGCTAAAGGATTTTTTGGAGATGATTTTAAAATTACAGATGCATATATGAAAGAAATTATGGACTGGCCAATGATAAAGCCAGAAGATGGCGCGCCACTTCACTCCTTTTCCCTGTTTCTCACTGGATGCTCCAATACAATGGCAGACATCACCTATCTGGAAGATTTGGACAACGCCACTAACATCAAGTTGCTGGTAAGCAAGCTACCTTACAGACTTAAAGAAGCATGGAGAAAATCTGCATGTGATTTACAAGAGAAAACAAAAAAGCGAGTTAAATTTAAGGATTTTGTTGATTTTATTACAAAACGAGCAAAGTACATGATACATCCGCTTTATGGGAACATAAAAGAGTCAAATAACAGTAAAGATGTGCTTTCCCGCCAGAGATCAAAGTCTCAGGCTCCAGATTTATTAAGGTCAAAGAAGGTTTTCAGCACTGTTTTTGTTCCATCCCCTGTAGAAAATAAAGACAATACAGTGAGCGAGTTGCAAAGGCAGAAAGTGTTTTACTTACCTGTGGATGCCAATGGAAAACCCTGTGCTTATTGTAAAGGAGAACATCACAGTTTGGCAATCTGTAACAAACTAAAAGCCAAGTCACACAAAGAAAAGATTGACTTTTTGAGGCGCAGAGGTTTATGTTTTGCCTGTTTGAAACATGGACATATGGCCAGCTGCTGTAAAGAAAAGACATCTTGTCAGGAGTGTTCTGGACCACACCCAATGCTGCTGCATATAAATATTAAATCAAGAGAAGCGCAAAATGGAAATGAAAGCCGAGATAAGCAAACTGTGTCAAGTGCTTTGGTCCAAACTATGGAAATTTCTGGCTACACTGGGGCCGGTAGAGAAGACTGCACGCTCTCTATTGTACCAGTGTGTGTTAAAGCTGTAAAAGGGACTAAAGTGTTGGTTACTTATGCATTTCTAGATCCAGGAAGCACAGCTACCTTTGCCACAGAATCTCTCATAAATGAACTGAATATGAACGGACATAACACAAGTATTTTGCTTAGGACAATGGGAAGAGAGTCTGTTGTTGATACTTGTATTGTGAATGGACTGGAAATTAGCAGTTTGGACAGTGACAACTTCATTCAGCTGTCAGAAGTATACTCACAAAATTTTATTCCAGTTTGCAAAGAGAACATCCCTCGTCAGGAAGATGTGAATAAATGGCCCCACCTGAAGGAAGTGAAACTCCCAGTTATCCAAGCCAACATTGGATTGCTCATCGGAGCAAATGTTCCCAAAGCTATGGAACCACTTCAAGTGGTAAAAAGTGTGGATAATGGACCATATGCTGTGAGGACAATATTAGGCTGGATAATAAATGGACCGTTGAGAGGTGGTGGAGGGGCTAAACCAACCAATACATGGACTCAAGTGACTGTAAATAGGATTTCAGTTGCCAGGTTGGATGAGTTGTGGCAGCTGCAATTTAAGCAAGATTTTCCTGATGCAGGTCAAACTGAGGAGATTGAGATGTCCAAAGATGACAAGCAGTTTATTTCGATGATGTGTAAGTCTGTGGAGCTGAAGAATGGACATTACAAGGTTTGTCTCCCAATGAAAAATGCAGAACTGCAAATGCCAAATAACAGATCAGTGGCAGAGCAACGTGCACTGAATTTAAAGAAAAGATTTTCCAAAGATGGCAGCTACTACAAGGAGTATGTGGCATTCATGGACAGCATCTTGAAGAAAGGTTATGCAGTGGAGATAAATGCCAAAGATGAAACATCAAGTAACCGTAAATGGTACTTACCTCATCATGGAGTCAGACATCCTGTGAAGAAAAAACTATGTGTCGTCTTTGATTGCGGAGCTAGTTTTGGAGGAACATCTTTAAATCAGGAGTTGCTGCAAGGACCAGATTTAACAAGCTCATTAATTGGAGTGCTTTTGAGATTCCGTCAGGAGACTGTTGCTATGATGGCTGATGTGGAGGCCATGTTTTATCAAGTGCAAGTGAGTGATGAAGACACAGACCTCCTTAGATTCCTCTGGTGGCCTGATGGTGATTACAGTAAGGAGCTGGTGGATCATAAGATGCTGGTGCACATTTTCGGAGCGACGTCATCTCCAAGTGTAGCAACATTTGCCATGCAGAAATGTGCTTCTGATTTTGAAGGAGAGTTTGGTCGAGACGCAGCTCAAACTGTATTTAGGAACTTTTATGTGGATGACTGCATTAAGTCTGTCAAGGATCAAGGTAGTACGATTACCCTTGCTGCTGCTTTGACAGAAATGCTGGCAAAAGGCGGCTTTCGGCTGACAAAGTGGTCCAGTAACTGTCGAACGTTGCTTAACACCATACCAGTAAATGAACGAGCAACTGGATTTCAAGATCTGGATTTGGATCATGATTCCTTACCAGTGGAGAGGGCCCTGGGAATACAGTGGTGTGCGGAAACAGACCAGTTCAAGTTTAAAATCAATCTCAAAGAGTGCCCACACACCAGAAGAGGACTACTTTCACTGGTTAGTTCTATCTTTTATATTTTCACTGTTCTATATTTGAACAGTGAAACGACAAGGTTCAAGACATTTGTGGCGAACCGTATAACAGCCATCCTGCAGCATTCACAACCATGTCAGTAGAGGTATGTGAATTCTAGCTCTAATCCTGCTGATTTTGTCTCCAGGGGACTGACAGCCGAAGCTTTGCTGCTGTGTGGAGACTGGCTGTCTGGACCAAGTTTCCTTCTTCAGACATCTGATCTATGGCCCACAAATCCTAATATCAGAGTTGCAGATTGTGAAGACTTGGAGGTGAAAAGAGTGGCTCAAGTTCACACTGTACAGGTACAGCTCAGCAATGCTACAGACATGTTAATGCAGCATTTCTCCTCCTGGATAAAGCTGAAGAGAGCTGTAGCGTGGTTTCTCAGGCTGAAAAGGCTGTTGCAGCTAAGGTTGAAAAGAAAGAAGGTTTTGTCTTCAGATAATGTGAACAACATGGAAGACATGGAATCAAATTCCAAAGGAATGGACTTGTCCTGTGCTGATTTGGATGAAGCAGAATCAGAAATTGTGACTTGCATACTTTGCTATGTGAGGCAGAGGCAGTCATAAACAGCAGACCCATTACAAGAGCTTCTTCGGACTTAAATGATTTGGAAGCATTAACACCCAATCATTTACTTTTGCTTAAAGTGGAACCGTTGTTGCCCCCAGGTGTTTTTAATAAAGAAGACCAATATGCCAGGAGAAGATGGAAACAAGTCCAGTATCTGGCAGATATCTTCTGGAAGAGGTGGTGCAAAGAATATCTAGCACACCTGCAGGAACACCAGAAGTGGTCCACAACCAACAGAAACCTTCATGTTGGTGATGTGGTGATGATTGTGGATGAAACATCACCCAGAAGTTCATGGCCACTTGGAAGAGTGGTAGAGACTTTTCCCGACAGAAAAGGTTATGTCCGCCAAGTTAAAGTCAAGACCAAAACTTCTGAACTATGTCGGCCAGTGACTAAGCTATGTCTGTTAAAGGAGACTGAGGAGACATGAACTCTATCTGGAAGGAACTTCTTCAACTCTGTTTGAGGCTCCGTTTAATAAATTAATCTGTTTGATAATTGTTACAGTAAACTTGTTAACAATTAGGGACCGGTAATGTAGGAGCCTGAATGAACATTTTGTGATTTTCTTTGTATGCATTATGGTTAATGTTTTGTGTTTAGTTTTTTTTGCTAAATTTATTTGTTTGTTGAAATTATTAGATATTATTGGTAATTAATATTAATTTGGGGAATTTTAATATTTAACTATTGTGGACATTTTGTTGTTATTTTTATTAGTTTTTGGTTTAAGGATGCATACCTGTCACCTTTGAAGGATGATGCATCATGGGAGTTTGGGGTTTGGTTGTGGATCTGACAGAGTGGAGCCAAATGTTTTTTTGACCTCTGTCGCCCTCATATTTTGTATGTTTGGCACCCTTTTTTGTTTTTTCCATCTATATTCACTAAAATGTTTTTAAATGCAATAACGTCTCCTTGGATTTTTTTTGGACCAATCATCTGGACAACTTGGTGGGATTGTTGAGGGCGCAGCGAGTCAGGCCGGCTGCACTTGTTTTTGAACTTTACAGACACCTCTGGACGTGGTTTTCCAGATAAGCTTCAACTTTTCTCAAGCAGAGGGGTTATACAAGTCTAGCAGACAGCGCTCTACCTCTCTGAGATAGTCATCAATGGTGGATTCTGTATTGCTAGTGTGATGCCCACTGATATGTGCCCACAATAGAAAAAAAGGAGCATGCATTTCTTTAAATGTTCCTAGGTTATAATCAGTAGTTATTGTATTTGTTGTTAACATGAGACGATGGGTGTAGTAACTGTGTTTCACCTGTAGATGGCGCATGGAGAATCTGAGCTGCCTGTTGCTCTGCCGTTTCTCATAAGCTGAGAGAAAGTGGAGTAACAGACTGCGTCTCCAGTGTGCTCATTTACATGCTGTTTTTCAAGTGAGAATAAGCTCCAAGTTTATGTTAATAAAGTAGTTTTATTTATTATTTGGTACTGTTTGAGAAATGGTTAGAGAAATGTGTCAATGTGTGAAGGATATTGGGAGAGTTTTGTAGTGTTTCGGAGCCAGCAACAGCTAAAGGAAGTAGCCAACATGCAATGATGCTAGTTGGCTAGCACACAGTAGCGCCGGATAATAGCGGGTTATGTAGGTGCAACCACTGAATTACTAACTGTAACTGCTGGTAAAGGAAGTTGGCATATGTATATTCTATGGTATGTGAGTTATATGCTGTTATCAGGCTCCATGGTTTATTTGTGTTCTAAACACGGTGGTGAATGGTTAAACTGTGATTTAATGCATACATTTAATTAAAGTGGTTTGAATTTGAAGATAGTTATGTCAGTTTACAATAACTGTAAAATACTTGCTCATGAAATAAGTCACTGTGTGTGATTAAATGTGCACAAAAAGTGCAGTGAATTGAAGGTAAAGGTTACCTGAGGGGATTGTGACAAAATATGTTATGGGATTATTTCTGTCTTAAAGAAAGCTAATGTTGATTTTATGTATGATGGAATATGTCTAATATGTACAGTAAATTACTGAACTATAAATGGGGCTGTATTGACAGTTAAAGGAGCTGGTTTGTTCAATAAAATAAGCTGAGAGAAAGTGGAGTAACACAGACTGCATCTCCAGTGTGCTCATTTACATGCTGTTTTTCAGCTACATCTGCTGCTGACGGGTTCAGAACCCTGGTACCCGTTACAGTTGTGGGGGCTCGTCCGGGATTCCTTCTCCCTGCCAGACTGGGATGTGGTTCCAGTGATACAGATGCTGGGGACCTCATACATTCCATCGTTCAACTCGGCGGATGAGGAAGACGTCTTACCCTGTCCACCGGTGAAGGAAAAGACAAAGAAGGAAAGGGCTCCAGGACTTTAAACGGTGTAGTTCAGTGCTGGGAAGAAGGAACAGCTATGGCAGACGGTGAGAGGAAAAGCTTGGTGTGGTCCATCAAGAAGGACTTGCTCAACCTACCTGCAGATGAACTGTTCCAGATTGCCAGGTCAGTGGGTTCAGTTTCAGAAGTGGAGCCATTCCATCTTGAGTCTGCAGATGAAGAGGATTGCTATGAGTATATCACCAGTTTTATGAGCAGTAAGACTTTGCTAGAGTCTGAGGACACTGGCATGGCTCCTTTGTTAGAGTTAAGGGACCTGGTGGATGCAGCCGTTCAGAGTCATGCATCTCAACGGCAAGTGCAGCGTTCGGATGCCAGGATCACACAAGTTCCTTTTGTAAATCCACCAGGTCATGATGCTGATTTGAAGGACAGTCAAGTTAAGGGTTTTGTTGACCCTGTGGTTACATTTCAAAGTGATCTTTCTACTGTAAGTGATGTAAATGCAGATAAACAGGGAACATTGATAGCTAGTGATATGGGTAGCACGGACATACAGAAAATACTTGCCAGTTGTGAAACGCTTAGCAAGCAGGTCAGGCAGTTCATACCCACCACCTCCTCACAGTCTACATCACACCCACCAGAAAAGTCACAGAGTAAGTTGCAGAGTACAGAGAGCAGAGACAAATTAGGCCCACCTCTGGCTCATGACGGTCTGATCTCATTAAGAGATCTCTCCTACCTTCATCGTAGAGAGTTTAAAATACAAGGAGGTCAAATTGGAGACCAGGGGTCACACATTAACTACAACAATATTTGTCGCCAGGTTGATGAGGGATTAAGGGATCAGTTCAGTTACACAGAAATTGTGAGGGCGATCCTCAGAGTTATCAAACCTGGAAATTTTAAGGAGATGTTAATGAATAAGGATGATTTGACAGTAGAAGAACTTAAAGCCTTTCTACACTCCCATCTTGGTGAGCAAAGCAACACAGAGTTTTTCCAGGAGCTCATGTGTACCAAACAAAGGGACAACGAAACACCCCAACAATTCCTGTACAGAGCCATTGGGCTTAAGCAAAAGATCTTATTGGCCTCAAAACATGGTGACACAGATGTTAAGTACAGCCCAAGCACAGTTCAAGACATTTTCATCCATACTGTGTACCAAGGCCTTGGGCACAAGCATGATCAGGGTTTCCGCGGGGCATTAAAAGTCATTAAAAGTCATTAAATGAAATTTTTTAAAATTAAGGCCTTAATTAGCATTAAAAGTCATTAAATGTGATCATTGGTGGCATTATTTTTTTTCTAAAAAAATACGGCCATAAAAACAGTTTCGTCAGATATATTATCAGATATAACTGATTCCGCGTGTTTGCGCGGAACTGCTTCCGGTTGATCGTAAAGCCGTTATGTTTGGAAAAGAAGCTCGAGGCGGAGAAAGATTTGGGAAAATGCAAATTTCAACAAAAGTGGATGGAAAACGAGGAATTCGGGACATGGCTGCAGTCTGTCAACAGTAAGGATGAGGAAGGATTTTGCCGTGTTTTTAAAAAAAAATAAGCTGTACAAATGGTGTCAATGCTTCACGGTCTCACATGAAGTCGGACAGTGTAGTCCAGGGTGTACGCGGGTATGTGGCGTATACCCGTTTATTTTCCAGTCAGCATTGCGTATATCCACTTCTGGAGCGATATTTGTGTCTTTTGTTTGAGCGCGCAGTGAGACAGGTATTCAGCGTTTAAACATCACGCGCGCGCTCAACTCTGATAAACTCTTCTCAATCCACTATGCTCGCTCGCGCTCGGTTTTTTATTTGCGGTGACCTGCTACTTCCACGGTCAATACCAGCTGTGCGCTCGCTCGGCTATTTTTCCCATAGACACAATATATAATGTCTGTGGTTTCTCCGGTCGCTCGACTCTGTGCACTGGAGACTTCAAAAACTGTCCACCTCACCAGCCAATCACAGACAGGGTTCTTTCCATCCAATCAGAGTAGGGCTTGCAAATACTACATTCAGATGGATTAAATGAAAGTGCTGCAGCTTTTGGCAGAAATTACTAAACATAATGGTGGGATTGAAGGAAAAAAAAACAATCAATAAACAGTTTAATATTTTTGCCTAAAATATTTAGTTTAAAATAATTCCTTGAGTTACTAAGTGAGGTTAAAAAAATCTTTTTGTCTCTTTTCTTTCCAGCTTCTGGGTGATGATGCAAAAGTTTCTTGTGATCATAATCATCATCATTGTCATCATTATTTAAAGAGCACTTTATCAGGAGGTAAAACAAAATGACATCTAATAAAATGACTTGGCTAAAGACTCAACAGTTTAAAACAACAACAACAATAATAGTAAGCTGTTCAAATCCTTAAAACCAACAGAAGTTATTTAAACTGAACTCTAAGATAAACAGGCAACCAGTAAAGGGAGGCCAGGATCGGGTAATATGCTTTATTATATGTTTTTGCATTAAAGGGTGTGCAGCAGCATTTGAACCAGCTGCAGACATTTGGGTGAGGACTGACCGATTCAGAGATAAAGAGAATTAAACTAATCCAGCCATGATGAAATGAAGGCTTGGAGTAGTGTTTCCATGTTTTTGCCTTGAAAGAATAGGTTTTACCTTTGCTTTGTTCCTTGCATGATAAAAGTGATTTAACTGAGGTCCCTTTTTGACTGTCAAGTTTAAAATCACCGTCCATTTTAAAATCGAGGGGCTAAACATTCATTGTCAGGGTGTCTAAATCAACAGGATCAACAGTTCTTTGGGTGTTTCAGCTGGTATATTTGACAATTCATGATTTGCAAAGACAAAGTGATTTGAGTTTGGATGTTCTCATCATTAACTTTATCTCTTTCTATAGATTTTCATTCAATTTAGGACTTATGCCTTATCATCTAGGTCTATATTAAAAAACCTACAGTAAAGTAATGAAATGTTGATTCTGGATGTAGTGTAGGAATTCCTTCAATATAAACCAAAGAAAATTTTACATTACCAGCCAGAAGCTGGATAAAATCTTAAAAAAAGAGACAATAGTACTTTCACGCCTCACGTAGTAGCTCAAGGAAATATTTAATCTAAATGTTTTAGGCTAAATATTTTTGGCTAAAATGAGTAAACCCTAGTGATGGATTTTTGGGTAAACTAAATAGAGCTGTGTTACATGTCATTGTTTCTAAAACGGCATTTTTCTGAGCTGCGTCTAAAAGGGCAAACATTGAGAGTATATCCACTTCCCCAGGGACCACTACACCACCGCGGACAGCCACAGATCAGCTGCAAGGAGCAGACAGCAGCTAACAATGTCAAGTTACTGTTCTGTAACCAACGCAGTCACGTCCGCATTAGCTACCGCAAACAGCACAGTAGCAGCTGGAGCAAGCTCTACCGCCACTAACATCAGGAAATCAGACGGTCTGCGAACAACATTTGGAGCCAATGCCACACTGCATGCGGAGGTGTTTTGTTGTCTGAACACAGCCATCAACAAGTTATATATATATATATATATATATATATATATATATATATATATGGGTACTTGTTGATGGCATTAAAAATATTTCTACAGGCATTAAAAGAGCATTAAAAAGCATTAAATTAGGGTTACTCATTCCTGTATAAACCCTTATGATAATGTTCGGATAGAACTTAAACCCCTTCTAGCTGACCCTTGTGTAACTGATGAAGCAATACTACGACAGATGAGTAAAATAATAAGTGATGAGAATGAACGACAGAGACGGTTGGGGTCAGCCCCTCGCCAAAGACCCACAAATTTACACAGTGCTCAGGTTGAGGCAAATGCTGCCCAATATCCAAGTGCAAGAGAGGGTCTAGGCAGAACACCACAAGCTGATGGAGTCCAACAACTAAAAGAAAAGGTTGAAAAGCTCACCACGCTTGTTGAGTCATTACAAAAATTAACTCAACAACAAGCATCTGAACAAAATAAACAGCCACCAAGACACAACAGGGACAAGCAAATAGGAAGGCGGTATAGCTGCACGAAGTGTCTTGAACAAAACCGTCCTAACTGTATCCACTGTTTTCACTGTGGTGAGGAAGGCCACAAAGCAGTGGGCTGCCTCCAGAAACCGACGCGTCAGGAAAACTGGAGCCGGTCCCTGCCGGGGGACAGACAGTGACCGGGCCCCAACAGTCCCTACATGCAACATGTCAAATTGGTGAGTCTGAACAACAACATGCTGCAACCATCCATGTACCCACACAAGACCAGGGAACAAAACAACACAAACAGTCAGTCAACTCACTTGACAAATACAACCAGCCATAACTCACCAAACAGCAAAAGTGACTCTCTAGCCAAGCTCATTGGGAGGAAAGCTTTAACCCAGTGTAGCTTAAATGGTTTTGCTGTCACTGCTTTACTAGACACAGGCGCCCAGGTGAACATGATTGATAAAAGCTGGAAAGACAAATACTTACCAGAAATTACTGTCAAGCCACTCAGTAAAATCCTGGATGATGAAGATGACCTAAAAATCTGTGCCATAGATGGGGCTGTTATCCCATTTGATGGCTGGTTACCCATTACTGTTAATCTGATGGGAAACACAAATCCTGATCTGTCTATTAATGTTCCTTTCCTTGTCAGTAGTCTTGCCTTGGAAAGACCATTGCTGGGATTCAATGTTTTGGAGGTAATGATAAAAGAGCAGCCTCTGAACCTAGCTCCAACACTTACTAGCCTGGTGTGTAATGCCATTTCCATTCCAGCGGAGAAGGCCAAACTCCTGGTGAATTTTATCCAGACAGACAGGCTTACTGTGCAGTGGGGACAACTACGGACAGGCAAACAAGACACAGTCATTCCAGCTGGTCAAGTGGCCTGGGTCAAATGTCAGGTTCCATTTGACACCATTTTCCCTGACTCTGTTGTGCTGTTTGAGCCTGATGATGACAGTATCCCCTTAGCTGAACTGGATGTTGAAGCAGGTGTTTTAGAGGTCCAAAATCCAAACAGACCCTATGTGGCTGTACCTGTTGGAAATAATACAAGACATACAATCACTTTACCAAGGAAAACAGTTCTGGGCAACATTCATGACGTTGATAAGGTGATTTCAGCAAGCTCAGCTGAAGTAGCGAACCCGGCGGTGGCTGTTAACAGTGCTACTCCAGCACCCATCAATCTCAGTCAGGCTCCATGGCAACCCCCTGTAGACCTCAGCCATCTAGATGAGGATCAAAGGACAGTGGTGAATAAGATGCTTTGTGAAGAAGCTGGGGCTTTTGCACGAGACAGCCATGATATTGGATGTATACCCAGTTTACAGATGTCGATCACTCTTCAAGATCAGATTCCTGTAAGAGCCACCTACTCCTCTGTTCCAAAACCTCTCTTTAGAGAAGTGAAAGAGTATATACAGGACCTGTTGCTTAAAGGCTGGATAGTCAAATCCAAGTCCCCGTACGCTGCACCGGTTGTGTGTGTTCGAAAGAAAGATGGCAGCCTACGGCTATGTATTGATTATCGGCTCTTAAACAAAAAGACTGTACCTGATCGACACCCGCTACCCAGGATAAAGGACCTGACTGACACCCTTGGAGGAAATGCATGGTTTAGTATACTAGACCAAGGCAAAGCCTATCACCAAGGTTTTGTTGCAGAGAAGTCACGTCAATTCACTGCCTTTATCACCCCGTGGGGACTCTATGAGTGGGTTCGAATCCCATTTGGGCTTTCGAACTCCCCTGCAACATTTCAGCGGAGTATGGAGGAAATGTTAGGACCACTTCGAGATGAGTGCTGCATTCCATATCTAGATGATGTACTCTGCTATTCTAAGTCATTTATGGAACATGTTGAAGCACTCCGCCAGGTCCTACAGGCTCTCCAGCGTCATGGAGTGAAACTGAGACCGGAAAAATGTGAACTGTTCAAGTCAGAGGTTCCAGGGTTCCTGCGGATCCTTAAAAAGTCTTAAAAGGCATTGAATTCTGTAATATAAAACTAAGGCCTTAATTGGCATTAAAATGTCTTAAATCAGTCTTTCTTAGGTCTTAAAATTGTTACCAGGTCATAAATAGGATTTTATTTTTGTAATCCTTACCAAACAGTCAAATAATTGATACAATTATATTTTTTTTAAATTTACCGAACGGCTCAATGTAACCATTATTGGTTCCGTCCCGATAGCGGAACCAATAAAAACTGTTGCGGCCGGACCATAGCTGTGAAAAAGAGTTGGCACTGATTTATAGTTTATTTTAGTAGGGAACAAAACAAAGTTTGTGAATTCAGTTCAGTAGTTGTTAAAAATATATCTGTAATTTGTGTGTTTTTTAGCTTTCTTCCTATATGGAATGTTTTTCAAAATCTTTAACATGTCTACTGAGACAGAAAGTAATGGTTTATGTTAAAATAAAGATTTGGGTAAAGTTGTTGCATCCAGGTTTATCTTGTTTATCGTGAAGTTGGTCTTAACTTTTTATTTCAAGTGGCATTAAAAAGTCTTAAAAAGTCTTCAATTTAACTTGCCTTGTGCTGTAGGAACCCTGGGTTCGATATGTGGGTCGTCTTGTGTCTGCAGAAGGGGTCAAAGTAGATCCCCATGATTTGGAAGCGATACACACATTGAGTAAAAAGCAACCAACGACAGTCGGAGAGGTTAGGAGGCTGACTGGATTTCTCGGCTATTACCGCTCATACATTCAGGATTTTTCCCGGATTGCTAAACCGATCTATGAGCTGCTCCAGAATAAATCAGGTACAGCTCAGACATCAGCCCGGAGAGGGAAATCCAAACAGCCCCAACTATCTTCCAGAGCACCAGTGAGCTGGACCACCAAACACCAGGAAGCTCTTGAACAGCTAATTACAGTCCTAACAAACCCACCTGTCCTTGCATATCCGGATTTTAGTCTGCCATTTATTCTACATACCGATGCGTCAGACCAGGGGTTGGGAGCCATTTTGTACCAACACCAGAATGACAAACTGAGAGTGATCGGGTACGGTTCCAGGACACTTACACCAGCCGAACGCAATTACCATCTACACAGTGGAAAACTGGAGTTTCTGGCATTGAAATGGGCTGTGTGTGAGAAGTTCCGGGATTACCTGTACTATGCCCCTCACTTTACGGTATACACAGACAACAACCCGTTGACCTACATTTTAAGTACAGCCAAACTTAATGCAGTTGGTCATAGGTGGGTGGGTGAACTCTCAGATTTTCGGTTCGACATTAAATACCGGCCTGGGAAGTCCAATATTGATGCTGATACACTGTCTCATTTTCCTCTTGATATGGAGACATATGGGAAAACTTGCACTGAGGATTTCCCAGATGAGGCGGTGTGTGCAACATGGGATGGGAGTCAAGCAGCTTGGCGCAAAGATGTAGCATGGGTTGCAGCTCTCATTTCTTCTTCCTGAGGTTCTGACCAACAACTCAACTCTGATCTCCCGACCATAAGCCACGAGGACCTTGTCAAAACACAAAAGAAGGATTCAGCAATAGGCCAGGTCAGAGAAATGAAAGCATCCAACATTACCTTGACAGATGAAATATGTAAAACGGTTGGCAGAGATACTCAGAAATTGCTCCATGAATGGAGCAAACTGCGTTTGGAAAACGACCTCCTTTACAGATTCGCAGGAGAGAAGAAACAGCTAGTTCTTCCTACCAAGTATCGACCATTAGCTCTGAAATATCTGCACAATGAGATGAGCCATGTGGGCACAAAGAAAGTGCTTCATCTGGCAAGAGACAGATTCTACTGGCCCTTCATTGCTAAAGAAATTGAGGAATATGTCACTCAAAAGTGTTTGTGCATCAAAGCCAAGAAACCTGTCACCTACGATAGGGCGCCTATGTGTAGTATCACTTCCAGTTTTCCCTTAGAACTGGTGTGTGTATTGATTATCTGCACTTAGAAGCCAGCGTGGGAGGGTTTGAATATATATTAGTAGTCATTGATCATTTCACAAGATTTGCTCAGGCATATCCCACAAGAAATAAAAGTGGAAGAACAGCTGCTGAGCTGATGTTCAATGACTTCATTCCTCGGTTCGGATATCCATCAAAGCTGCATCACGACCAGGGTCGCGAATTTGAGAATAAGTTGTTCCAAACTTTGCAGCTTTTATCTGGGGTGAGCCACTCACGAACCACACCATATCATCCCTAAGGGAATCCAGTTGAGAGACTAAATCGCACCATTCTTCAAATGTTACGGACCTTGACTGATAGTGAAAAGCTGCGGTGGAAGGATCACCTCCCGCATGTTGTACACGCGTACAACTGCACACGGCATGAGTCAACGGGCTACTCACCCTTTTTCCTCCTTTATGGCCGTCATCCACACCTCCCAGTTGACTTGTTGTTTTGGACTGGCTGGAGACAAAGAGTCAGAAAACACATAAAGGATATGCGGAAAAATGGGCAGGGCGTATGTCACAAGCTTACCGGATTGCCAGTGAAAGTAGCACAAAGGCTAGTGCAAAGGGGAAAGTGACATACGACAAGAAAGCAAAAGGAGTAACTCTTCACCCAGGAGACAGAGTCTTGGTCCGGAACTTAAGTGAACGTGGGGGACCAGGCAAATTACGGAATTACTGGGAGAAGACTGTTTACTTAGTTAAAAGACAGCTAGCAGACAGCCCAGTGTATGTTATCCATCCTGAATCAGGAGACCAGAATAAGACTCGGACGCTACATCGCAACCTCCTTATGCTGGTAAATGACCTACCTGTGGAAGAGACACTGCACCAAGCAAGATTGGTTTCTGTCAGAAAACAGACCCACAAACAAAGACAGAGAAAGGACACAAGGCCAGAGAGGGAAGAGAGGAATGGTGAAAACATCTGATTCCGATGATGATTTTCCCTCAGGATACTGGCTTAGGGTACCAGTACAAAGAAATGAGCAAAGGTGTCCATACGAGAAACCTTACTTGCCTCAGACAACTTTGCCTCAAAACGTCTGAGAGGGCCCCTGAAACAGTTGGGGATGAAAATCAGACACTGGCTGAATATTCACCTGACACCATATTGGAATCTCTAAATGATGAAACCATACCTGTCTCGACCAGACCTGTGGAAGTGGAGGGGATAAACCGGTCCGTAGGGCCAGAGTCTGAAAATCAAGTCATAATCCCTCCTGCTGAACTTGATCAGACAGAGGGTCAGGCAGTCAAACACGCAATAAGAGGCCCTAGACATTTCCTCACATATGATTCATTGGGGAAGCCGTCAGTACAGTCACATGCAAATGTGAATGCAGTTTTTGCTCACCCATTGCAATATTCATATCTACCTAGTCCACCACCAAGTGCGCTGTACTCAAATTCTTTTTTGTGTACTCAAGTTCCATGGCAACATCATACATACCACACACCAGTTGTGAGCATTCCATCTAGAATGTTGTGGGTTGAGTAGGTTTAGTTAGTGAGATGGGGTTAAGGAGAATCTGTTTTAAGTTTTTTTGATGACAGAGCTATTTTTATTTTTGCCGGGAGTGTGTGATGCCCACTGATGTGTGCCCACAATAGAAAAAAAGGAGCATGCGTTTCTTTAAATGTTCCTAGGTTATAATCAGTAGTTATTTTATTTGTTGTTAACAGGAGACGATGGGTGTAGTAAACTGTGTTTCACCTGTAGATGGCGCATGGAGAATCTGAGCTGCCTGTTGCTCTGCCGTTTCTCATAAGCTGAGAGAAAGTGGAGTAACACAGACTGCGTCTCCAGTGTGCTCATTTACATGCTGTGTTTCAGGTGAGAATAAGCTCCAAGTTTATGTTAATAAGTAGTTTTATTTATTATTTGGTACTGTTTGAGAAATGGTTAGAGAAATGTGTCAATGTGTGAAGGATATTGGGAGAGTTTTGTAGTGTTTCGGAGCCAGCAGCAGCTAAAGGAAGTAGCCAACATGCAATGATGCTAGTTGGCTAGCACACAGTATAGGGTGACCAGACGTCCCCGATTTCCGGGGACTGTCCCCGTTTTGGACCACCTGTCCCCGGCTAAAGCTGTCCCCGGAAATGTCCCCGATTTTGCCGAGGGGGAATAAGTGTTGCGGTAGCTGGGTGCGCTGCGCGCACCACTAGATGGCGGTAATGATCCTTTTGGATGTCAGATGCCATTAAAACACGAAGAAGAAGAAGAAGAAGAAGAAGAAGAAGAAGAAGAGCGCACCACTTTTAAAACAGAAGAAGAAGAAGTGAAAATTCGTTGTCACAAGGGGAGCTGCCCTGTGTCATGGTAAGTATTTGGATCGGGCTGATCCTGTGATAAATGTTTGGTTTTTGTTCAGGTTAAAAATTATCAATAAAAGTAAGACAAGACCACGAGTTGCTGCTCACATCAGTAAAAGACACTTGGATAAAATGTAACAGAATAATTGGAAAAACTCCTTGTAAACCGCTAAACTGGTACGCTGGTTCTCCAGGGATCAACAAGAGTTCTTCTAAAGATGTTTTAGAACTGATTGGTGACCTTTAGTTTATATTTCATATAGTTAGAAGTAGAGTTATTACTAGTTGTTTTGCTGATTTATGAGCATAGACTTCCAGGCTTAGGTTTAGCTTTCTACTGCTCACTTTGGATATATGAAAGTTCCTCATGAAAAAATAGGAGTCAGTAACAGGAGAACTGAATGAGAAAAGATCTACATGATCTGAGAATGATGGAGGAAGAGATAACCACCTGTTTAATGTCCCATTTATTATGTTGTTTTGTGCTTGTAGCTCCTAATATTGTGGTAATTAAGATTTGTAATATTTAATTAGATGATATAATAATAAAAATAATAATTGGAAGTTTTCATGTTGTACATTCTAATGTTTTTGGAACTGATTTTAATTATATAATGTCTGTTTTAGAATAATGTAAGATTGATACAAGAGGAGAGGAAGAGGATAGGTAGTCAGAAAGGAGATTAAATGGGTGGAGGAAATAGGAACACTGATGGAAAGAACACTTGATGAGAAGAGATAAAATTTTACTTAGAGTATTATTAAAGTTCAAGTGATAAAGCGTTGACATGATTTAAGTGATAAAGTAACGTATTGAGTAATGTAGTGTGCAAAGTTTGCTATGTAAAACAGAGTGACTCAGGTTTGAGTTGAGAAGCCTAATTGTCTGAGGATATAACCTCTTTCTGAGTCTCTGCACTGAACATGAGTTTCACTGCACTTCCCTAGCTGTGGCAGAATGAAGAGGCAGATTAGTTGTATTTTTTTCTTGTGTCTTAAAATTTTCGTTCTGCACAATATATCCTCTTCTCCTCTTATTTATCCAGACCTCTGATACTGGGGC